>NC_041393.1:600049000-600082133 GCF_002162155.2 Triticum dicoccoides
CCTCCCGCCCTGCCCCGGTCGCCCTCCCGCCGTCCAAGCCGCGCCCCGGCTGCCCTCCCGCCGGCCGCCGACGCCGCCTCCTCCGAGGTGAGGTATGTGCTTTTTTTTCATTTTGTTTCATTTTCTTTATTGTTTCATTTTTAGCACTAATTAGTGACTGTCCTTTGCAGATGGAGATGAACAATGAGGAGATTGTCATGGACTCGATGTCCAATTCGTCGGATTGGTCGACATTCGACGATTCCGACATTGATGAGTTGTTGCAAGACGACGACGTCGAGATGATGAGCCTCCTCATCGACGTGCAATCGTTTGAAAACCGCGTGAAGCTGATGGCATACCCGCGGATTATACCGACGAGTATCTTCGCATTGGGCAAGATACAACCACGGAGTCAGTCCGTAGGTTTGCCAAGTTGGTCATCCGGTTGTACGGTGAGCAGTATCTTCGGGCACCAAACGAGGAAGATACAAAGAGATTAATGGAAATGAATGAAAAAAGGGGATGGCCGGGGATGCTAGGTAGTCTTGATTGCATGCATTGGAGGTGGAAAAATTGCCCAAAGGTATGGCACGGAATGTATTGCGGTAAAAGCCGTGATGCTACCATTTGTGCTTGAGGCCTTAGCATCTCAGGACACATGGATTTGGCATGCATTCTTTGGGTTGCCGGGAACACTCAATGATATCGATATCCTCAATAGATCTCCTTTGTTCAAAAGATTAATTTCTGGGGATGCTCCAGCTTGCAACTACAAAATCATGGACAATGAGTACTCAATGGGATACTATCTCACCGATGGCATCTATCCCGAATGGGCAACTCTTGTGAAGTTCATCAAGGAGAAAAATGGGGTGCCCTTAACAAGAAAAGAGGCTCATTTCACCAAGGCACAAGAGGCAGCCCGCAAGGATATTGAGAGAGCTTTCGGTGTTTTGCAAGCAAGGTTTGCCATAGTTCGTGGTCCAGCTCGGTTTTGGGACAAAAAAACCTTGATGAACATCATGAATGTTGTGTGATTCTACACAACATGATCCTAGAGGATGAGAGAGGGTTAAACCTCCCTTGTTTCTATGACAATGTTGGTACCCGTGTGCAACCGGAAAGAAACCCTTCTCGCATACACGCTTTTCTTCAAGCACATCGTCAGATTGAGGATGCAACCACTCATGGTCGGCTCCGGGATGATCTAGTAGAGCACCACTGGCAGTTGGATGGGCGGCGCATTGGCCCATGATGTATCTTTGTTTTACTTTTCTATGTCCTATTTGATTCAAACAATTAGTGTAATTTGCTCAAACATTGTTGTAATAATTTGAATGATTATTGTTTTACTCGGTGTTGTAATAATAACTAGAATGATTATTGTTTTATGTCAAATGTGATGGAATTTGTGATATGTCATATGATGAAATGTGATGAAATGTGTGATATATGAAATGACAGTTTTAAAGGTTGGGGTTGAGGCAAAGACTAGAACCCTCAAATCCAACCCTTAAAGCAGTTTACGGGTTGGGTTTGAGGGTTCTAGTCTTTGCCCCTGTTTTTCAACCCTTAAAAGTGTCAAAAAGTGGCACTTCTCAAGCCTTAAAACTGCTGTAAGGGTTTGAGGGTTTGAGGGTTCTACTAGTAATGCTCTTAGTAGGTTGCGACCCTGTTAAAGAAAAAGAGCCGGTTTTTCACTGGTTTTTCGGCTTTTGTTTTTCTTTTTTCTTGTTTCTCCTCGGTTCTACTTAGTTTCTTTCTCTATTTTTTTATTTCGCTTCTTCGTTTCTTTCTGTTTTCACTATCTTTTTTTTTTCTTTTCCTTCTTTTTCTCTTCATTTATTTTATCTTGTTTTTCATTGGTTTTCTTTTGTTTTCTCTCAGGTTTTTATTTTTATTCTATGAACATTTTTGGTATATATGTAATACATGTTTAATATTTTTCAAATATAAGATTTAAATTGATGAATACATGGTCAACATTTTCTCTATATACATTGAACATTTCTCAAATGTTTGATTAACATTTTTTTAAATATGAAATTAATATTTTTTTAACATGGCCAATAGTTTTTCTATACATATTTTACATTTTTTCAAATGTTTTCTTAACATTTTTAAGAAAAGTTTAACATTCCTCTAATACATGGTAAACATTTTTTCTACGCACATTTTACCTTTTTTTTCAAATGCTTGATTAACACTTTTAAAATGCTACTAGATTAACATTTTTTCAACACATGGTCAACATTTTTTCTACGCACATTTTACCTTTTTTTTTCAAATGCTTGATTAAAACTTTTCGAAAACTACTAGATTAACATTTTTTCCACACATGGTCAACATTTTTTCTATACATATTTTACCTTTTTCAAATACTTGATTAACACTTTTCAAATGCTACTAGATTAACATTTTTTCAACACATGGTCAACAATTTTTCTATACGCATTTTACCTTTTTTCAAATGCATTAACACTTTTCAAATGCTACTAGGTTATCATTTTTCCAACACATGGTCATTATGTTTTCTATACACACTTAATATTGTTTTTTCAAATCCTTGCTTAACATTTTTCGAATAAAAAATCATTTTTTGAATACAAGGTCAAAAAATTCCTATACACATTTAACATTTTTAAAATGCTTGACTAACATTTTAAAAATACAAGTTTAACATTTTAATACATGATGAACATTTTTCAAATGCTTGATTAATATTTGTTTTCAATTTTTTGTTTAATTTTTGTTTCAAATGCTTGGATTCACATTTTATAAATACATGATCAACTTTGTCGCACAATATATATATTTTGTATACATGAGAAACATTTCTCTATGTACATTTAACATTTCCAAATGCTTGGAACATTTGTTTGGAATTTTTTACACATTTAAAATTTACAAATGCTTGATTAATATTTGAAAAACTAGAAGACTAACAATTTTTTAATACATGGTCAACATTTTCTATACACATTTAACATTTTCAAATGCCTAATTGACATTTTTTCAAATACTTGTTTAACATTTTCCAAATGCTTAGATTAACATTTTATAAATACATGATCAATTTTTCCACACACATTATATATTTTTCTGTATACGTTTTTCATATACATGAGAAATATTTTCCCTGTGTACATTTAACATTTTCAAATGCTTAGTTAACATTATTTTAAAATTATGCAAAGTGTTTTTCATTATACATTTATTTAAAATACTTGGATGCGTAAACTAATTTGAAAAATGAAAGAAAAAGGTAAACAAAAAATGTGAAAAAAAACAAAAGCGAGGTAGTGGCCTCCGGTGCACTGGGTGGGCCCATACCCTCGTGTGTCTGCATTGCACTTTAGCGAGTAGAAAGGTTGTCTCGCTATAAGCGAGGTATAGAGGCGGCTCGTAATCCGCGCTTTAGGCACCCGTTTGCGCCCTGGAGTGTGCGAACGGGTGCCCGAAGCGCCAATTACGAGCCCCCTCTATAGCTCGCTTATAGCGAGACAACGTTTCGACTCCGCGCTCGGGTGTCCCTCTACCAAGAGTTCACCACGGAGTTCCAGGAGCTACCTCCCTCCGCGTTCCAGGTGTTCCCGGAGCTGCCTCCCTCCGCATTCAAGGTGTCCCTCAACCAGGACGGCTTCTTCGTCCGCTTCTTTAGCGACCGGTGTTTCCGTGCCGTCGCCGAAAAAACATGTTGCACTTCCATGGAGTCCCCATCCTCGTGCGGCGTTGGACTAGCCTCTCCTTCGCCTCCTCGCACGTCAACCGCTACAGCGTGCGCCTCTTCCTAGAGGACCTGCCGCCGCATGCCTGGTCAATCAACAGGGTCCAGAGGATGCTGCCGGAGTGCCTCATCTATCGCATCACCACCGAGACACTCGACAAGGAAGATCTCTCCTACTTTGTGGCCACGGCGTGGGTCGAGGACCTGGAGGAGGTGCCCACAGTCGCCACATTGGCGGTGCACAGCGAGCCAAGGCCATGCTCTAACCCGCTAGCGCATTCCTCTATGCCGGGTGGGCTTCTCAGAAGAGGGTGGCATGGACGACACGTGCGCTTGCACCGACCACATCCCCCGGCTACTCCACCACAAGGTCCTAGTTCACTTGGACTCAGTGGCCTACTACCCGGCCATGCCGGCAGGGGCGGTGAGGCGTACGGGACCTCGCAGTGATCACGACAAGCGTGACGACATGGGCGATGGCCCGCCACCAGAAGAGCACCCCATGCCTGGGCGCGTGGTTTCGCTGCTGATGACTATACGCACTACCAATAGATGCAGTCAAGGCCCGTCTGCGAGCGACGTCAGGCTAGTGGGCGGGGCGGTGGTGGTGGCGGCCGGTACCGCGCCTGCGATGCGGCCGGTAACGCGCCAATCACAATGTCAATACAAGTTCCCAGCCCTAAGGGCAACTCCACCGCGCGACCCTAAACGGACGTCCATTTTGTCCGGATTCTGTCCGTTTGGGTAGGGATTTGGGGTCGTGTCCGGGCCTGTCATGGGATGGGGTGGCCTACGCCCAGCGCGCGGCCGCATTCATTTGCCCCATCCTGTTCGTCAGGGCCAAAAATGCCCAAATTTGCATCAAAACTAGTTTCCAACCCAATTGTCTGAAAATTAAAATAGTTTTACAACCCAATTGAAATTGTCTTTAATTAAATAGTTTTACAACCAAATCGAAATTGTCTTGACTGAACATAAATTGGACCAATACATCTATTGGTTGCCAATGTGATCCCAGACGTGCTCAACCAAGTCATTTTGAAGATTCAAATGAGTGTGCCAATCACGCATCTCACGGTGGAATTGGACAAACTGTTCAAATGTGGCCGGGTCTTGGTGCAGGGGCTCAATATTTTCACCTTGATAATCAAATACTTGGTCGAAGATACTCTCATCACGCTCGTCCTCGACGATCATGTTGTGCATGATCACACAAGCAGTCATCACCTCCCAAAGCTTCCTTTCATCCCATGACAGTGCAGGGTTTCGAACGATACCCCACCGGGATTGAAGCACACCAAAAGCATGTTCCACATCCTTTCTAACACTCTCTTGCATTTGGGCAAATCTCTTTCTCTTCTCACTTTGGGGTTTCGATATTGTCTTCACAAAAGTTGACCACTGAGGATATATACCATTTGCTAGATAGTATCCCTTATTGTACTGGTGGCCGTTGTCTCACTCATACACACATACTCGTCCACCAGATCGCCTGGAATACCATATGCAAGCATGCGGATGGCCGCGGTGCATTTCTGGTAAGAGGAGAATCCAAGCTTGCCAAGGGCATCCGTCTTGCACTCGAAGTATGGGTCATGAGCAACCACTCCCTCTCGGATACGATTGAATACATGCCTTGCCATACGAAAACGGCGACGAAATTTATCCGACTTGAAGAGCGGGGTGTTGGCAAAGTAATCGGCATAGAGCAGGGCGTGGCCTCTCTCCCTGTTGCGGTTCAGGTTGGGAGCACGACCAGGGAGTGACTCCCTGTACCGAGGAAGCTGCCGTTGAATATGATCGTGAACGACCAGTGCAGCCACCACAAGATCTTCATCATCCGACGACGAATCGTCCGATGAACAAAGGAAGTGATGGAAGAAAAACTCGTCTCCACTATCCATACCTTTGTTGGCAAAAGGTCGAACACCTTGCGGTCGCGGTGGCGAAGAGGCCGCGATGATCACCTCGACGCAGCAGGGGTCGTTGCCGGCCAGCTACTAGCCGCTCTGGAGGTCTCGTCGGAATCTGCCTCGGCCGCCGTGGTCCGTCGCCGGCAGTCGTGTCCCCTCGGCCACCGGCAAGGACGGTGATGGCCAAACCTTCCCCGATAGACGACGAAAACTACGGCGAAAGCGCGGGCATGGTGGCGGCCATGTCGAGACGTGGTTTGGTATGGACGGCGGGGGGCTGTGCGGTGAGGAGGCGGCCGGAGAATAGGGGCGGCGCCGGAGGCGGGGCGGGGCGGGGAGAGAGGGTGAAGCGTTGGGAGCGGAGGGACTGCTAGTGTCCTCGACAGGCGGGCCACGAGGGGGACAAGGGCGTGTGTCGCGGCTGTCCGCGCGCGTCCGCTTCACCCCAAATCGAGCGCAAGTTTGGGCCGGGGATGGGTCGAAAACGGACGGAATCCGGACATTTGTCAGCTTGAAGCCGTGCGCTGGGCCGCCTCTTTTGTCCCTTTTACCCCAAACGGACGGAGCCGGACAAGATAGGATCGCGCGGTGGAGTTGGCCTAACATCGTCACCGCGGTGGCCGTCAAAACCGCACATGCCCGGTCGTTGGTCAGTGCACGTGTTGACATTGTCTCCTCGGCAGCAGGTGACGACGCGGCGGCACCCCGTGGCCACGTGATGGAGCTTCCCCAGCCGGAGCCAACACAGGAGCACGAGCAGCATGCTCATGTAGCTGCCTCGGTCACGAAACAGAGAGGCAGGGCTGAGCGGTAGCTTGCCCTGCCAATGATAAGCTCACTGCGCGAGGCTCCTGCATCTTTGGATAGCGAACTGCGCCCTGCTGCCACTGCTACTCCTGCGCTGTCAGCAGACGGGAGCTGGGTGCCCTGTCAGCAGCCGTGGTGCTGCGGCCTGCTGCATGTGCTTCCCAGGACCGGTCGCCTCCCCTGGTCAACCGTAGCCCCCCGAAGCGCTCTTGAATACCCCTAACGTATCTTTGGCCCAACTACAGCCTCTTGGGGAGCCGGAGCCCGACCCACTTACTTGGCCATGTTTCTCTACTACCCATGTGGGCTTTGCTGAGACCCCTTCATCCCATGGTCTCAATCTGGACCTCAGCTCCACTGCCAACGGATGCGATGCAATTGACCAGAGCGCTCTGCTGACCCTTGACCCATCATCGCCATCTCACTCCATGTCACACCGGCATCATCAGGACTTGATGCGGTGGACGCGTGATTCGGTGGGCCCCGCTGCCTACTGGCACGGACCCACCTGTAAGGCAAGCGGCCAAGTGTTGCGTGGCTATTTAGCCAGCTGGAACTAGTAGGTGTGTGTGTGAAAAATTATGTCAAGACTCTGAACCTCTCTCCTTAATCTGTACCTCCTCCCTTGGACGGAAACCCCCTTCTCCAAGTCTCGATCTCATCCCCTTCCCCTCTCCGATCCCCTTGAATGGATGGGCTCGTGACATTTGGTAATCAGAGCTAGGTTTGCCCCCCCCCCCCAATTTTTTTTTCGCTGCCACTGATACCCTCTTGATCGAGCCGTAACACCCACCGATGCGGGTGCGGTCTTGCTCCGGCGAGATCTGCGCGAAATCCCCAGCGGGGTTGGCTGGATTTGGAGCGAGTGCGACGGCGCCGCCGAGTAAACCGTCTGCTCAAACTCGCCACATTATCACCGCCATGGCAGAATCCACGGGAGAGCTCAAGACCATGCTGCAGGCGCTCCTGAAGCGCTTCGACGAGACCACGCTTGCGAGCGACAAGCAGCGCGAGGCCCAGATCACGTTCAACACGCAAGTCTCCGCGGATCTGGCGCACATCCGCAAGCAATTGGATCTCACCCAAGCCGACGTCGACGAGGTTCGCCAGCAGCAGCGCGACCTCCGCTCTCGTCACCCGCAGCGGAGCGCCACCCACCGCACACCGCCGACCACCACGACGGCGACACCCAGGCCTCTGCGGTGACGTCGCTGGACCCCGGCCGCGGGTTTCGCCCTCAAGGTACAGCCGTCCGCCTCGCCAACAACGACCCTCCCCTGCTACCCACTCGGCACACCATGCCGTACGGGGGCATGGGGCAGTCCGCCGCGGTTCCGATGGGCCGCAAGGCGCACGCCGGGCAGCGCGAAGAGTACACGGTCAAGCCGCCGAAGCACGACTTCCCTCACTTCGACGGCGACGCGCCCAGCCTCTGGATCGACCGCTGCCTCTCCTACTTCGACCTGTACCGTGTTCCTCTGCACAGCTGGGTGACCACGACCTCCCTCTACGTCGACGGCCACGCCGCGCGCTGGTACCGGGCGTACCAGCAGACACATCGCGCGCCAACATGGGACGAATTCGCCGCGGCCGTCATCAGCGAATTCGCACCAGATGAATTCGAGATGGAGATGCATAAGTTGCTGCAGCTTCGACAAACCAGCACCATCGCCGAGTACAGGACGGCGTTCGAGACCCATATGTACCACCTGCTCGCCCTGGATGCCACGCTCAACCCCAAGCTGTTCGTCACACAGTTCCTGTTGGGTCTGCGCGACGATTTGCGGGCGGCAGTCCGCCTCCAAGAGCCATCGAGCATCACACGCGCAACAGTGTTGGCCTGGATTGTGGAAGAGGAGGCTAGCACGCAACATGCTCGACCACGACTCATTCCGGCAGGGCGACCTCCACCACCACCACCACCACCACCACTGCCACTTCCAGCTCGTGCTATGGGGGCGCCCAGGCCGAGCGGAGCAGCGGCTCCAAACGATGACCTAGCGCGCGAACGGCAACTGCGCGAGCATCGCCGCGCCAACGGACTCTGCTTCAAATGCGGGGATCGCTACTCCCGCGACCATCGATGCAAGCCGGCCACACAACTGCCAACGATCCAAGTGGGCGACTATGGAGAAGTGCTTACTGACGACGCGGTGCACGCCCTGGACCTGCTTGAAGCCCCGATGGAGCAGGACCCCGCGCCAGAGTGATGCGTTCTATCCACCCACGCGGTCACCGGTACCGAGTCGCCGCGCACTATCCGGCTGCGCGCGCTCGTCAGCAATCAAGTCATGCTGCTCTTGGTGGACTCAGGGAGCACACACAGCTTTGTCTCCAAGGCGTTCGCCGACCGCGTGCACGCTCCAACCGTTTCAGTGCCCGCAGTGGAGGTTCGCGTGGCCAACGGAGAGCGCATGACCTGTAATAGCATGGTGCAAGGCCTGAACTAGTGGATTCAGGGCCACACCTTCACCACCGATATGCGGCAACTGGAGTTGGGTGCCTACAACGGCGTGCTCGGCATGGACTGGTTGGAGCAATTCAGCCCGATGAGTTGCCACTGGCTCGACAAGACGCTGACCTTCGAGCACAACGGCGCCATGATCACGCTACAAGGTGTTCGACCCAAGCAGCACGAGCGGGTGGAGGAAATCGAGCCAGATCAAGTGCGCAAATGGCAAGCTGGCAATGACATTTGGTACATGGCCGTACTGGATTTACCCCGCTCACCTGAGCCGCAAACGACCAAGATCCCACCAAGGGTGCAGAGTGTCCTGACGGACTTTGCGGATGTGTTCACTGAACCAAAAGGCCTGCCTCCTCACCGTCGCTACGATCATGCCATCACTCTGGTGGACAACGCGCTCCCTGCGAATTCGCGGCCGTACCGTTACTCGCCCTTGCAGAAGGACGAGATCGAGCGCCAAGTTCAAGAGATGCTCCAGTCGGGTGTCATCGAACACAGTATGAGCCCGTTCGCCGCGCCTGTGCTCCTCGTCAAGAAGAAGGACGGTACCTGGCGCTTTTGCGTCGACTATCGCCGGCTCAACGACGCTACAGTCAAGAACAAATTTCCCCTGCCCATAGTGGACGAACTACTCGACGAGCTGGCTGGAGCGGCCTTCTTCTCCAAGCTGGATCTCCGCGCGGGCTACCACCAGATTCGCATGCGCGCGGGCGACGAAGAGTAGACGATGTTCAAGACGCACCACGGCCACTTCCACTTCAAGGTCATGCCATTCGGGCTAACGAACGCGCCGGCCACGTTCCAGTGCCTGATGAACACAATCTTCGCCAAGTACGTGCGCAAGTTCGTCATTATATTCTTGGATGACATCTTGATCTTCAGTGAAACACTGGAGGAGCACCTGGAACATCTTCGCCTCGTCCTCGCTCTGCTTCGAGAGCACCAACTGTTTGCCAAGGAATCCAAGTGCTCGTTTGCGCAGGACAGCATCTCCTACCTCGGCCATATCATCTCCAAGGACGGCGTTGCCACGGATCCTGAGAAAACGCAAGCAATGGTGGCCTGGCCGACACCAACATCTGCCACCGAGCTGCGCGGCTTCCTCGGCCTCAAAGGCTACTACCACAAGTTTATCGCACACTACGGTATCATTGCCAAGCCGCTCACAAGCCTCCTCACCAAGAAGGGCTTCGAGTGGACCGAGAAGGCACAGGTGGCGTTCGATCTCCTCAAACGCGCCATGGTGACCGCGCCAGTGCTCGCACTCCCTGATTTCGCCAGACCGTTCGCGATCGAGACGGATGCGTGCGACACCGGCATCGGCGCGGTGCTGGCACAGGAGGGACACCCGGTGGCGTTCCTCAGCAAGGCCCTGGGAGTGCGCAATCAGAAGCTGTCGGCGTACGAGAAGGAGTTCCTCGCCGTCATGATGGCCGTCGAGAAATGGCGCGCGTATCTGCAACGGGGCCCCTTTACCATCGTCACAGATCACAAGAGCCTCTGCAACTTACAAGATCAGCAGCTCGCCACGGATTTGCAGCGCAAGGCCATGGCCAAGCTGGTGGGCCTACAGTTCCAGTTCCGCTACAGACGCGGCAGCGACAATGGAGCCGCGGACACGCTCTCTCGCGTGGGCGCGACACTGAACCTGGACGCGCTCTCCATCTGCCAGCCGGCATGGGTGCAAGAGGTGGCCAACTCCTACGCCACGGACGCCGACGCGCAGGATCGCCTGGTGCGCCTTGCGATCCACAGCCCCGATGACGACGGCTACGAGCTCTACAAAGGGCTAATCCGCAAGCAGGAGCGCTTGTGGATCGGCAAGAACACGGCTCTCCGCACCAAGATCATCAGCGCTCTACACGATAGCGCACTCGGTGGCCACTCCGGCGCGACGGCCACCTACCAGCGCATCAAGAAGCTCTTCATCTTTGATAGATTGAAGACCGACGTCTCCGACTACGTCCGACAGTGCTCAGTGTGCCAGCATGCCAAACACGAGCAGTCCAAGCCAGCGGGCACGCTGGCGCCCCTGCCCGTGCCAACTATACCATGGCGCGACCTCACCATGGATTTCGTGGAGGGGTTGCCATCCTCGGAGGGCTTCGACTCCATCATGGTAGTCGTGGATCGGCTGACCAAGTCGGTGCACTTCATCCCACTTCGGCACCCGTTCAAGGCTCCCCAAGTCGCCAAGGTCTTCTGGGATCAGATCGTCAAGCTGCACGGCATCCCCAGCTCCATCGTCTCCGACCGCGACCGCGTCTTCACCAGCGTGCTCTGGCGCGAACTCTTCGCCAGCGCAGGCACCAAGCTGCTCTTCTCCACGGCTTACCATCCCCAGACGGACGGCCAGAGCGAGCGGGTCAACCAGTGCATGGAGATGTACCTGCATTGTGCTGTGCACGACTCGCCTAGGCAATGGCGCCGTTGGCTACCTACAGCGGAATTCTGGTACAACTCGTCATTCCACTCCTCGATCAAGTGCACCCCATTCAAAGCTTTGTATGGCGTCGAACCCAATCTGGGCGTCATGACACTTTGGGACGACAAGACGGTGCCGATGATCGACGGCGAGCCGTGGGACTGGGGCCTGCACACCGCGCGGCTGCGAGAACAAATCCTTCGCGCCCAACATCGCTTCAAGAAGCAGGCGGACAAGAATCGCTCTGAGCGTTCCTTCGAGGTGGGCGACAAGGTTCTTCTCAAGCTCCAGCCCTACGCGCAGTCTTCAGTGGCGAACAGACCGTGCGCCAAGTTGGCCTACAAGTTCTTCGGGCCATTTGTGGTGCTGGACAGGATCGGCAAGCTGGCGTACAAGCTGGAGCTGCCGGCGGACAGCAAAATCCACCCCGTTTTCCACGTCTCTCAGCTCAAGCCGTTCACCCCCAACTACACACCGGTCTTCTCCGATCTGCCACGACCGCACGACCTCGCCAGCCACGACGACGAACCAGTGGAGATTGTCGAGCGCCGCATGGTCAAGCGGGGCACCAGCGCTCTGGTGCAAGTGAAGGTGCGGTGGCGCAGCGGCGAGGCAGCAACTACTTGGGAAGACTACGACACTCTCCGCCGCCATTTTCCTCAAGCAGCAGCCTGGGACGCACCGGCGGCTGACGACGACGATGTTTCTGTAGAGGGCGCTCGTTCTGAAGATGGTGCTCGTTCTGAAGAAGAGGGGAATGTCACACCGGCATCATCAAGACTTGATGCGGTGGACGCGTGATTCGGTGGGCCCCGCTGCCTACTGGCATGGACCCACCTGTAAGGCAAGCGACCAAGTGTTGCGTGGCTATTTAGCCAGCTGGAACTAGTAGGTGTGTGTGTGTGGAAAATTATGTCAAGACTCTGAACCTCTCTCCTTAATCTGTACCTCCTCCCTTGGACGGAAACCCCCTTCTCCAAGTCTCGATCTCATCCCCTTCCCCTCTCCGATCCCCTTGAATGGATGGGCTTGTGACACTCCATCCAGTAGTTTCTTTCCCGCATGACTTCCCCTGTTTTCTGCACCTCTTCTCGCTGGACCCAGATCCCCTCCACCACTGACCAAGAAAAAGCGTGCTCGGCGCCCATCAGCAACGGCGACTAGGCGAAGCCATAGACTGCATGGAAGGAAGGAGGCCATCACTAGAGGGGGAACACTTCATTGTGGCATGCCCAACGCGTCCTTGTCGGAAAGAGGGGGCTTGCGATTGCCGAGCTTGGAGAGGAAGAAGAGGAGGAGACCCTCGAGAGATACAAGCTTACCTTCAAGAATCCACTGGGTGACAAGTAAACCGAAGGCCTCTCTTCCCTGGCTAAGTCGGCCTCTGTTAGGAACGCCCGGAAGGGGCAGCGTGCCTGATGTGGTTCTGTTTCTCTTTGCTGGTGTTGTATTTGTCGATTAAGTTTCTTATGATTAGTTCAAATATGTTAGTATGGAACATACGAGGGATTAACAACCCTGCTCGCCGTGGGGTTGTAAACAATGTTGTCTTGTTGCATACTCCAGCGGTTGTTTGCCTGCAAGAGTCGAAGCTAGCAAATGTTGACAGTATCATCATTAGCCAAGTTTGTGGTCCGAAATACATCGAGTTCCTTTTTGAACATGCTTTGGTAACTAGCTAGAGGTGGTATAATTGTTGCTTGGGATCCAGATGTGGTAGATGTGAACCTTCTTGCTCAGCATAAATCTTTTATTGTCGTGGATTGCTGTTGGAGGCTGTCAGCTACTAAGTTCAGATTAGTCATGGTCTACAGACCTCGGTATAATGTAAATAAATTGAGTTTCCTTGATGATTTGAGACCGTTATGTCATTCCATCCTACCTTGTATATCCAGTGGTGACTTAACCTTATTGTTGATGCCTCAGAAAGAACAACCAGAATTTAAATTGAAGATTGATGACAACTTTCAGAAGATTTATCAATGAACTTGAGCTTAGATACATGTACCTCCATGGCAGGAAATATACTTGGACCAGCGAACAACAAATTGCTACTAAAGTGAAGCTGTATAGGGTGCTCTATAATGATCCGTGGATGACAACACAGCCTTGCTGTTTACTTGCTGCCCTTGCCACAGATCTCTCTAAGCATCTTCTGTTACTACTCTCCACTGACGTTTCCTTCCAGCCTTCGAGGCATTTCAGATTTCATAATTATTGGGTTAAGTTTGACGGGTTCAATCAGTTGGTGATCGACTGTTGGGCGCAGCCAACCAATTGCTCAGATCCATATCTACGGCTGCATTGCAAGCTCACGAGAATGGCCAGCGCCTTAAGAAAGTGGAGTGATGCTCACATGGGCGATCTCAAGCTTTGTGTAGCAATCTCCAGTGAGCTTAGTGGTTGGACGGACACCGCCCAAATTAAAGGGATTTGTCTGAGGGGGAGAGACATTTAAGGTCAGCCTTGAAGATGAATTTTCTTGGTATACCTGCAGTTCAGCGTGCTTTGATGGCTCGTATCCGCGTCAGTATTTCTCCGAAGAGAAATGGATGATGCAGTACAGTTTTGGTAGGTATTTTTCTCAGTTATGAAACAAAGGTTATTGAACCAGTAGGAGAACCAAGCAACACTATGTAAACGGTACCTGCACACAAAGAACAAATACTTGCAACCCGGCGTGTATAAGGGGTTGTCAATCCCTGTAGGGTAAACGACGCCAGAAGGTGGCAAGTTGACGGGATAAAATTGTGATAGATTGGATAAATATATCTCGAACAAACACGAAATAAAATAATTAACAATAAATTGCAGCAAGGTATTTTTTTATTATTAGAATAATAGATCTAAAAACAAAAGCAAATAAAAATAGATCACAAAGCAAATATGATAATGAATAGACCCGGGGGCCGTAGATTTCACTAGTGGCTTCTCTCAAGAAAATGTCATATGGCGGGTAAACAAATTACTGTTGTACAATTGATAGAATTTTAAATAATTATGACGCTATCCAGGCAATGATCATTATATAGGCATCACGTTCAAGATTACCGACTCCTGCCTGCATCTACCAGGCAAGAATTATCCAGGCAAGATCATTATCCAGGCAAGAATTTTAAATAATTACCAACTCCCGCCTGCATCTACTACTATTACTTCACACATCGACTGCTATCCAACATGCATCTAGTGTATTAAGTTCATGGAGAAACGGAGTAATGCAATAAGAACGATGACATGATGTAGACAAGATCTATGTGGGAATAGACCACATCTTGTTATCCTTAATAGCAACGATACATACGTGTCTTGTTGCCCCTTCTGTCGCTGGGAAAGAACACCGCACGATCGAACCCATCATAAAGCACCTCTTCCCATGGCAAGAAAAATCGATCTAGTTGGCTGATACGTCTCCAACGTATCTATAATTTTTGATTGTTCCATGCTGTTATATTATCATTCTTGGATGTTTTACAATGCGGCTAACCTATTGACATAGTGCCCAGTGCCAATTGCTTTTTTGCTTGTTTTTACTTCGCAGGAAATCAGTACCAAGCGGAGTCCAAACACAGTGAAACTTTTTGGAGATTTTTTTGGACCAGAAGACATCCAGTTGGCCAAAGAAGTACCAAAAGGGGGCGCGGGGTGAGCACAAGACACCAGATATAAGATAACGCAGTGAAACTTTATCGCTAACATGTACTCCCTTCGTAAACAAATATAAGAGCATTTAGATCATTAAAGTAGTAATCTAAACGGTATTATATTTCTTTACAGATGGAGTGTGTATGTTTGTATGTATTGCCGCCTGGTAAACGGACGGATGCGTCGCGTCTTACATAGGTTGATTGTCTCCGTCTGTATCCATGAAGAAAATAAGTAGGACTAGCACATGAATAACTAAATAAGGGATGAACAAGTCATATCCTATAGTAGGCCAGGCTAAAGTTACGGCGACAGTAGTGACTGCGGCTTCCTCCCTAGTCTTCTTCCTAGCGGTGTCATCAACCATGGCGTTAGTGTGGAGGAGGGAGTCAAAGCAGAGGACAGAGAAGAAGTCGAGCAGTGAGCAGTTGCGTAGAGACACTCTCCAAAAACCTTACCGCCCTCCTCCCAGTGCAGGATCGCAAAGGGTGGGGTTCTGGAGGCCTGCTATCCCCAACGGCCGTGCACGCAGTCGACGAGATGGGATTGCTGAAAGCAACAACAGTGAATGGAACGGTAGTGGCTGCTATGGTTATGCGCGAGGAGACAAAGAGAGTTTGTTAGAGATGGATGACCAGTGCCTCCAATATATAGGCCATCGGGTAGGGTCTCGTGGATCTAGGTTCAGGCCCACAACCAAGTCAACAACATCCCACAATCCAACGTTTTCAGATTAGTGACTCGTCCACTAGCGACTCATAATTAATCTCGAATTAATTATTCATTCCTGACAAGCAAACATTTAGCATACACATGACATAGTCTAAGCTCGGCTCGTTCACGAAACGCGCGTGAGGCGTGGTCGCGGCGGCGGAGGAGGAGCATCCATGAACACTCTTCTCATGCTCCAATAGCATATAGAAGAGAATCCCTTATAAATACATCTTAACCTAACCTAACTAGCACCATGGTACACTAAAACTTGGCACCATGTAACGAATTATTGTTTATATGGGCCCAATGCCAATCTATAATTCAACACGATCATTACGAAGGCTGCATCCGCTCGCTGCATTTCGGCACTTCATGAGGGGCGCGTTTATACTTCCTATTTGGCGCTTCACGTACCCGTTTGTATACATTTTGCAAACAGGCGCATATAGTCCTCCATGCTGGGCCATCCTAACTTCCCTTTTGTGATCTGGTTTTTAAAAAATCTGAAGTGATCTGCGCCGGCGCGCCGGCCCAACTGTTTGGCCGGTCGAACCCCAGCCGCCCGATGCAGCGAGATTCATGGTTTGCAGCAAAAAGAATGTTGATGCCCATCATCGAGGTTGCATCATCTTCACGAACCTGTGTAGCATAAAAATGCCGTCGCCGGTAGTAGCAAATGAAGGTGCTGGATAGTAGCAAAACAAAACACTGGTTCCAGTAAATGAAAAATAGCAATAAATCTAGTATTTGGTTCCAGCAAAAAAAATTATCGGTTGTAACATCCCTCGCCGCTGAATGTAGCATCTTCCGCGGCCGATTGCAGCACTCCATAACAGAAAAATGAAGCTCTGTATGGGCACATCCATGGCGACTGCTGCATTATCATGAGCGTCGACCTCACAGCAGTGTGTGCGCAGGCAGCAAAAACAAAGGGGGAACCGGAAGCAGCAAAAACACCGTCTCCATTTGGTTGCAACTCGCCGTCGGAAGTAGACATTCCTGCTATCGATGCTTTCTTGCACGCGAGCATGTCGCCGTCGGTGAGAGAGCTTGCGGGGTCTCGAGCTGCATGGGGAAGACTAGGAAGGAGCAGAGCCATGGTGCTGGAGGTAGAAGAAACGGGCCGAGTAGAACGAAGGAGGAAGAAGATGAGGCACCAGATTTAATTCGTGTGTGGGTCCGCTGTACTTGTGTGTCGTGATATGAATCGTGGGATACTGCGCGTGTGGACGCGACTGGCCGAAGTTTCGACCGGCGCGCCGCGTACAAGCGTTTCCCTTTTATCATTCTCTGTTTTTCTTTTTTTCTTTTACAGGCCGCCAGGACGGGCCCGACCAGAAGTAGCGACTGCTTTTGCCTCTGCAGAGCTGATATCAATCAGCTTTACGTCTTCGGCGGTGAGAAGGTCAGCAATGGGCTATTTAAATTTAAGCTGCGTAGAATGTTGCTAGCCGAGCGATGTGGTACTAAAAATTCCAGACGCTGCGTTTGTTTGTTCGCAGACTGGGCCATCCGTCGTGTTCGTCCGCTGGCCCACAGCCTTAGATCAACTCTAGCAGACCACGCAAAACTCGCAGACCCGCAAAATTCCGGCGAGTATGCGGGCTCGGCCTAGTTTTCCAGCCAGAACAGAGCCCGCATACTCGCCCGCCCCGCAAAAAATTTGCCGCGACCCGCAAACCGCACCCGACCGCTATATCTACGGTTCTGCGGCTCGTTTGCGGGTCGAAACCCTATCTCCACCGCCGCCGAGCCACGCGATTCCCCACCCCCTTCTTCACATTTCTCGCCGCCGGCGACCACCTCCCCGACTCCAGACGCCATGTGGGGCCGCATGTGGAGCTCCGAACGCGGCTCCGGCGGCGGAAGCAACCCGGAGCGCGAGCAACGCGTCCGCTCGGACGACGCGAGGAAGCGCAGGGCCCGGAGGTGGACCAACCGTGGCATGTCGCCGCCGGCGAGCTTCCGGCGAAGCAAGACGGAGGAGTACGACCGCCGGCGCGTGTCCTTCTCCTCCGTGAGATCTTCATATGCCGGGAGCTCCTCCTCCTCCGGCGCGGGCCTTTTCCCCGTGAAGAGGGAGTGGTCGGAGGATGAGGAGGAGCCGGACGAGGAGGAGCCGGACTTCGTCCTCGTCAAGGAGGAGCCCGAGGAGTCCGCTCCGCTCGGCCGTCGCGGAGTCGTCGGGCCGGAAGACTACGTCGTCCATGTCGACGCCGTTGCGGCCGCCATCACTGAGAGGAGCGTGCGCGAGGAGGAGGAGCGCCGGCGCCACGTCGAGCAGCTCGAAGACCTCGAGTGGCGGCAGGCGGTCACCGCCAGCCTCGCCACCAAGGAGAAGTACAAGGAGTGGCGCCGCATCCGCGAGGAGCAGAGCGTGAAGTACATCGACCCCTGCAGCTCCGACGAGGAGGATTGTGCGTCCTTCTCCCCCACGGCGTCGTCTATTTGCCGCGACCTGTAGTATGAACTATGTTTGGAGTGTGTTGATCATGTAAAATCTATGTAGTATGTGATGAACTACTCGCGTCAACGAGGTGCAATTTCTCCCGCGAAAGTGTTTTTTCAAATTATGCAGTTTTAGATACGATTTCTGTTCGGTCGCGTTAGTTTTTGACCCGAAATCGCGATCTTCGTCAAACCGCAAACGCGTTTTGTGGGTCAAGTTTTTGCGGGGTCCGCTAGAGTTGCTCTTAGCCAACGCGCTAGTGAGCGAGCCGCTGTGTTTGTATCCCGCAGGCTCCCATTGCGGGAAGTGTTGTTTGTCGTCAGGCAGCCATTGTAAGCAGAGGAAATTAACATGGGCGCAGTAGGAAGGAATTGCGGATAAAAATAATCTACTGTTTGAACAAACACAAGAAGAGCTGTGTGTTGGTTTACCTCCAGATGCGATCAGGTGCTGGGACAGTATTGTCTCCCTCACCCTGACGGCGCCCTCATCTGCTAACCACTTGTTGTAGCTCGCCTTGCGATCCCTCGGCACGCCTTCACCATCCTCCTCCTCATCCATGCCCATCACAATGTTATGAACACGCAGCACGATATGGTTACCATGCCCACACCACGTTGATTATTTGGATGCCACCCTTCTCCCTCCAGGCACTTCCTATCTTCCAACCTTGTGTCACTGTATGTGGGGCCTGGCCACTGTATGTGGTGCAATGATTGCTCCCACATAGCCTCAACAAACCTCAAAGTGACCATCGAGGGACAAAATTACTGTTCTGACCTACACTACAAAAAAATACACTTCCGTGATGATACGTGTTTGTCACAGTAGGTCGCGTTTTTTGTCATGCATGTACATCCATGACGATTTTATGACAGAATCAAGATAGTCATACCTATGCTGTCATAGAAGTGTTCCATGACATTACCAAAATTATCATCACAGAAGTGTGCACTTCCATGACGATAAATCGCATGTCACAGAAGTGCTTTCGTCAAGGGTGACCGACACGTGGCATCCATCATAACGGAACGCCGTTAAGCTATCGGGTCGGGTTTTGGATCCGATAACCCGTTAACAGCCCCGACCAATGGGGATTTTCCACGTGTAAAATCATCATTGGCTGGAGGAATGTGACGCCCTCGATTCAATCGTACACTAATCATACACGCAAATGTGTATGATCAAGATCAAGGACTCACGGGAAGATATCACAACACAACTCTAGACACAAATTAAAATAATACAAGCTTTATATTACAAGCCAGGGGCCTCGAGGGCTCGAATACATAGCTCGATACACAAGAGTCAGCGGAAGCAACAATATCTGAGTACAGACATGAGTTAAACAAGGGTGCCTTAAGAAGGCTAGCACAAAAGCAACATGATCGAAGAGGCAAGGCCTCCTGCCTGGGACCTCCTAACTACTCCTGGTCGTCGGCGGTCTTCACGTAGCAGCATCCATCTGCGGTGGCATCTGGCTCCAGGAATCCACCATATGGTTGCATCAACCGGAAAAAAAGAAAGAAGGGGGAAAAGTGGGTAGCTAAGCAACCGTGAGTACTCATCCAAAGTACTCGCAAGCATCAGATCTATACTAAGTATGCATTTGTATCAAATGGAAGGGTTGTATCTGTGGACTGAACTGCAGAATGCCAGAATAGAGGGGGAAAGCCTAGCCTATCGAAGACTAGCATCTTCACGCAGCTCCGAGCATCTTGCAGCATGTAGAAGAGTAAAGAATAGCAGTTTATATTTAACAAGCATGTTGTAACATTAATGCCCTAAGATCCTTCCTCGACTCCCTGCGAGAAAGCAATCCCGGAGCCACATATCTCAAGTATCCATTTGTAGTTGTATAAGATCAAGATATAAGTCTGAACGTCCGTTACCGTGGACACGACTATTAATAGATAATCTTCCCTGTAGGGGTGCACCATGTTTTCCAACACGCTTGATCACTCTGGCCGGACACACCTTTCTGGGGTCAATGCCCGGCCTTGGAAGATCAACACGTCGCAGCCCTACCTAGGCTCAGCAGAGAGGTCCCCGCCGGTCTACCTCCTAAGCAGTCCGGGGTCTGGGCCCATCGCCCGTTGCACTCCGAGTTGTTGCGAGCAGGGCGGACCAGGCTCCACCACTTCAGGATGGTGCCAGCCCAGCCATGCCGCACTGCTGAACTGGACGTCTGACAAAGCTTCGGCTGATAATGCGACGTCGAGGCCCATAACTATTCTCACGTGGTGGTTGGTGCGTAAAGGCCAGAGGCCAACTCAGAACAAATACCCAAACCATAGTGTATCATTAGCTTGCGGAGACGAGCAGAGACTCACGATCGAAAGTGACCCCGTCGCCCCGTCTCGTGGACTTACGACAAGGGCCTAGAATGCCCGTCCGTGCCACGTCATGTTCTTGCGGGTGCTCTCTGGGCTCGCCCGACTTTCACCAAGGTCTCAAGTGAAGTCAAGGTAATTGTGTGTCCAGACATCAAGGGGAAAACCCGAGGAATCACCCCGGAGGATTCCACTCGATGTAATCATCAAGGTGAACGTAAGAGGGACCACCCTCGAGGTTCACACTTGAGGTGTTGAACGACAGAGCCGTATCAGGAATGGTGAAAGAGGAAATCACCCTCGATGTCCACGACTGAAATAGCTACACTACAGAATTATCATCAGGAGTGCGTTATGAGGGATCACCCTCGGCACTCGATAGTAACTCTGCAGAGTCGAGCAACTAAAGGGGCGTGATGTGAGGTGAGGTGTCGGGCTCTGGTCGTCGATCACGTCGATCGAGGCATCGATGATGAAGCAAGGGTAACAAGGACAAGTGGGGGTCACTGATGGATCAGTAGCCAACCTATACTAAGCAGTTTAGGATAAGCAGGTAGGTAACAATAACAGGTACAAAAGCAGGCTATGCATCAGAATAGGAGCAAACAATAACAGTAGCAAAATCTAATGCAAGCATGAGAGTATAGAATGGGCGATATCGGGATGATCAAAGGGGGGGCTTGTCTGGTTGCTCAGACAAGAAGGAGGGTCGTCGTCGACGTAGTCGATCACAGGGACATCAGCATCGGTCTCGGGGTCTACCGGAGAGAAGAGGGGGAAGAAACGGTAAATACATAACAGGCAAGTGCATAATAGGACAACAGACAGAGCTAGACGTGTTCTAACGCAACGCTAGGCGATACTGGCGAAGGGGGAAACATCTGGGAAAGTTTTCCCGGTTCCGGACGTCTGTCAGACAGATGAACCGGAAGGGAAAGGTTGCTTGTTTGCTATGCTAGAGATGTGTGACGGGCGAACAGACCGCATATTCGGATTCGTCTCGTCGTTCTGAGCAACTTTCATGTAGAAAAGTTTTTCATCCGAGCTACGGTTTATTTTAAATGATTTTTCAAAGTTTTAAACAATATTTTAAAACTAATTTTAATCTGAAAATAAATGCTAATATGCTAGGCGCACTCAGCATAGCATACACAAAAGTGTACCCAGTGGCTGACAGGTGGGCCAGGGGGTCCCAGTTGACCAGTCAACCTTTGACTAGTCAACAGGGGGTGGCCCCCCTGTCATTGACTCGCCTAACAAATTAATTGATTAATTAGGCTAACTTATTAGTTAGTTTAACTAAACCATTTTAATTAAGTTAATTGACTAGTTAATTAACTAATTAAAAGTTTATTTTTAATATATCATTTTTTATCTTTTTATTTAAATTACAGGGGCGTGGGGGCCCATAGGCCAGTGGCCCAGGGCCATAGTGGGCGCACAGCTAAGCGGGTGTATGCCCGAGAAGGGGCGGACCCGAGCGTGGCGAGGCGCTGGCCACGGGCGCTGGCCGGGTCGGTGAGAGGGCACCGGGCGAGGGGCGTGGTCGCCGAGCGCGGCCTTCGGCGAGGCCAGGCCGTAGAGGGACGCGGCGACTGGGGGAGTGGCGCGGCAGAGCACGCGACAGGGCGGACGGCAGCAGGCCGAGGCGGAGGCAGGGGCTCGGCAGGGCGCAGCTGGGCCGCCGGGGAAAGAAGCCAGCGGGCGGGGCGAGACCGCGCGTAGGCGGGCGCGGCCAGGGAGTAGCGGCCGCGAGCGAGGGCATGCGCAGGCGGCCAAAGGCATGGCCGTACGTGGACAGGGGCGCGCGGGAGGTCGGACGATGACGCGGTGAGCACGAGCTCCGACGGCATCGGGCGTGACGGTGACGGCGGCCTACGGTGGTGGTTTAATGGGGGAAAATAGGGGGAACCGGAGGAGAAGCTCACAGCAATCCTGTAGAGGTGCCAAGTGGGCTCGCTGGAAGGCTCGACGGCGCAGGAATCGAAGACGAACGTCGGCGGTGGTCCGAGGTTGAAGACGACCTCAAACGGGGCGTTGCGACGGCGCTGTGCTCGAACCGATGGTCGAGGTCGACGAGGCAAACGGCGGAGGGTCTCGTGGACTGGACAAGAGGGCGCGGGGCTGTCGGTTGCCGCGGTGGTGCACGCCGGCGACCACAGGAGCGGTCGGGTGAAAGGGGATCTGAGGAGGGGGCGCGTGCGAGAGAGAGAGCGAGGTGGAGATATTTCGGGCGAGAGGGGGGAGGGCTCGGGGATGCTCTTATCCTCCTATGGCTCCCTGTAGCGGCGCAGATGGCGAGGTGGTTCGGGGGCAACGGCGAAGACGCGTACCCTCGGTCACCCTCCTGTAGCGGGAGGTCGAAGGCGACCGAGGGGGCTGTGGGGGCTGGGCTGGCATTGGGTGGGCCGAGGCCCAGGGGAGAAACAGGAGCAGGGTCTTCTCTCTTTCCTCTTTTTTTTTTTAAACTGCTAGTGGTTCTTATTTAGAATAGATAGTAATTGATTTTTGTCGAAGCTCCAACTTTGTACAAAAATGATATGCAATATCCCAGGGATACAGAAAAGTTTTTGAGGCATTTGCAAAGGTTTAGAAGATTTGCTTAATTGAAAAGGCCAATATAGATGCCTTTGGACCACTTATTGAATCCCTAGGAATTTATTTCTGAGTCAATTTGAGCTGGTCTCAACTTGAAAAAGGTCAGGGGAATTTATAGAATTATCCGAACATTTTAATTTTACCGTTAGAGAATTTTTGAATTTTGACTTTAATTTGAAAATGAAATTTGAACCGGTTTGAAACAACGTGGGATTTAGCAACAGTAAATGCGATGAAATGGCACCATTAACAGGGGATTACTGTAGCTTAATTATCCGGGCATCACAATTCTCCTCCACTACAAGAAATCTCGTCCCAAGATTTAAGGCGTGGAATAGGGAGGATGCTATAAGGATGGATGTCTAAAAATACCAGCATCCGGTAGTTATCTCAAGGAAGAAGAATTTAGAAGCACCAGGAAACGTATCGAGAGTGCTATAAGAAGGTTCAACAAGTTTCAACCAGGGAGGCATCCAGCTGATGCATAAAACAGGTGATGAAGGGGGTTTAAAGCATCGAGAATAAGTATTGCATCTGATACCAGAACAAATGACAAGAAGGTGGCTCATGAATTACATACGAAACCAAGCATGAGGAACAATTTTGGAAGACAGAGATGTACAAGAGAGTTAGGTTTCGATCCTGTGGAACTGTGGGTTATGGGCCCACCATGTGGGTTAACAGCAGGAAGGCGCTAATCATTTTGTACGGTCAAGATAGCAAGGCAAGTCAGAGGATAGCCTATCAATTATGTTGGCAACAACGTTGGTACCAAGGGCGAGGGACAAAGAGAACCATTTTCCTTCTCGCAAGGCGAGGCAGACCAATAGGTAAAGTTCTCGTCCATGGTGGCTACCAGAATGTCATCAACAATAGTAACAAGGTCTTACTGACAGAGTTGTACACCGAGGTGTTTACATAAGCAGGAAATTGTCACTGCTTAGATATGATAGGTTACAAGAAAGGTTAAACAAAGCAATAGAGACCTGAATCAATTGCCGGTGTTCTCGAGTGTCTAACAACTCAGAACCCGTGGAAAATTCGAATCGGTGAGAATAATAGTTGATGAAAAACTCATAAGAAGTTATGTAGTTCCGTGATATTCTCGAGATACCAGAGGGTAATACTCAAAGGTATATCAATGTAGAGGTTGAACAGGTGAAACGATCTGAAGAGACAAGTACTTTAACTTGTCCGATAAATGGATCAAACAAGAACAATATGGTCGAAACCACAGTTGCAAAGGACCAAATATAGATAACAGATGGACTTATCACAAGGGGATTATTATTATAACAAGAAGCTTCCATGATAAGTTCCACATCGGGTCCATGGGCATGAACTCAAAATTCAAGGTTGACTCCCACTTCTCTAATGCACAACCTTCCATTCACTTCTCATTTTTGACAAAGTTGTAGAATTGAAAATTTATCCAAAGAAACGCCAGTAGATATAACCTGCATAATCTTTGGGTTCACACAGTTTGCGGAAGGCATAGGTTCAACCCATCGGGGCATCTTAGGAACACATACCACAAACTTTAGAAATAAATAACTCAAGCTTGGAAGTAGAGCATGGTTGACAAAAGCAGGGGATGCAATTTACCAAAGGCATTATGTATCTGAGGAAAAGTTCACAAGGTTACTGAATATGAAGGACGTTGTCGGATAGAACCCAACAAAGGACCTGGTGGTCCACAAGGGATATCATGTGAGCATCGATACTCAACCAGAAGAATAAAGAATGCAAGGAGATTAGATTATAGAAGCAACTGACTAAATCAAGGCTCAAAAGCAACGGATTTATGATTTCCAAAACATCAAGGGATCAGAAGCAAACACTCTGACCAAGGATGGATAAGTTGAATAGACTTAGGGCACAATCGATGGCAGCCTGATTGGCCGAGAACCAGCTCATGTTCGGGAGGACGTCTGAGCCGAAAAGATAATCTATAAGGATCAACTGATGATTGCAACACAAACATACCAAATCAGAGGACTCAAGGTGATAATGACAAAGGACGTCAATGGATACAGCTAGGCATATGGAATTAATCAGAGTGTAGGCATGTAAGACCTTATAGAGCAATAGGAGACAGAGGTCCTCGAAAGCTCGGATTGTATTACAAGGTATCTTACGAAGCATAAGAATAACTGTGGATGAATGGATAGTCGACAAGAGCGAGTAATTATCCGCAGGGATATTCATGCGGCAACGAACTGCAGGGCTATAAGCATAAAGAATTCTCGAAACATCAAAGAATATTTCAGGACATCTTGTAATAACAAGAGCAACTGGGGATGAAGGTATGAACGACAACATAGGTAGTTATGCATAAGGATTTATCGGTGGTAGGGATCGCAACGGTGAAGGGTACAAGGGACTCGGTAAAACATCGAAGAGTATCTTTAGAATCTTCTGGTGCACCAAGCAATCATCTGGAGTGAGGGGCCCTCCGGGAGAAAGTATTTACGAGAACCTAGAGTTAGAGTTAGCAAAATCATTTAACCCGAATAGAAGAGAGAACAGATTCCCAGAGCATAGACGAGGAATAAAATACCCTAATACCACCCAATGGCGACGTGGGCCTGTAAGCCACACAGCCATGTTAGTAAAACATTTTTTCAAACACTAGACTCAACTTCGGCCAAGGAGTTGGAAAGGGGGATCCTACAGGCAGTCGGCTCTAATACCAACTTGTGACGCCATCGATTCAATCGTACACTAATCATACACGCAAATGTGTACGATCAAGATCAAGGACTCACGGGAAGATATCACAACACAACTCTAGACACAAATTAAAATAATACAAGCTTTATATTACAAGCCAGGGGCCTCGAGGGCTCGAATACATAGCTCGATACACAAGAGTCAGCGGAAGCAACAATATCTGAGTACAGGCATAAGTTAAACAAGGGTGCCTTAAGAAGGCTAGCACAAAAGCAACACGATCGAAGAGGCAAGGCCTCCTGCCTGGGACCTCCTAACTACTCCTGGTCGTCGGCGGTCTTCACGTAGCAGCATCCATCGGCGGTGGCATTGTCGGAGTAATGGGCCACGGGTAGGCTAACCCGAGTCCCAGAACCTTTCAAGACATCGGGGCAGACTTCGCCCCTCAAGTACCTGCGGCGACTCCAAGACAAGCCGAGTCCACAGAGGCGACTCCAAGACAAGCCGAGTCCCCAGAGGCGACTCCAAGATAAGCCGAGTCCCAGAGGCGACTCCCATTCAAGCCGAGTCCCAGAGGCGACTCCAAGGAAGCCGACTATAGGGAGTCGGCCCGCGACTCCAACCACCCTGATAATTAAGGGCGGGCATGGCCACAGTGTGCCATACCCACGGAGATCTCCGCCCGGTGCGGCACTGTTGCCATGCCAGCCCTGACATCAGCCCTTGGGGCGGGGCCCTGTACCCACGACGCCCTGTCTATACGGCCCGGAGACGGCGGGGCCTACCAGTCAGCGAGAGTACTGAAGATGGCGAGAGCGCCGAGAGTCGGACCCGTTGGGAGTCGGCCCCCTGGAGTCGGCTGGCCCCTCCCACGGGCCCCACATGCCATTAACCAGACGCGACAGGGGAATGGCAACAGTGATCGCCCGCCAGGCGGCGGCGCTGTTTCCATGACCCCATGACCGAGCCTGCGTCATTAGAAGCACTGCTACAGTAATCTGCAGCCGGCAAAACCCGCCCGCGGCGGACACAGGCTGACGCCCTCGTACCAGGCCAGTCGGCGGGACCCACCAGTTGGCGGGCCCCAGGAGTCGGCGGAGAAGACGACGCCTGAGAGACAGACGGCTGGGACCCGCACCCAGCCGGTTTTACCATTGTAACCCTGGGGGGTAGGCCTATATAAACCCCCCAGGGCACCCATGCAAAGGGTTCGCATTCACTAGTATTAGACAGACCACAAGGGAAGGAGGGAGCTAGCCGTGCCCTCTCCTACCTCCAGAAACAGCTATAGGAGCAAGCTTGTATTCACTTTGCCTTAGTGACCATGCGGAGACCCCGCAGAGCAGCAGTAGGGGTGTTATCTCCTCGGAGAGCCCTGAAGCTGGGTAAGATCCGCCGGCGTGCATGTCTTCGCCTCATCCCGTTTCCAGGCACCGGCAACGTTCTACTCACCCCCACCATGATAAGCCATCCTTTGGCATATGTCGCACCCAACCCCCGACATTTGGCGCCCACCGTGGGGCCTGGTGCACCGTCGTCCGGAGATCTGTTCTGGACGGGAACCCTCTTCCTCCCTGGCGAGCGCAGCCAGCCAGGCTCGCCAGACGGAGTTTGCATCGACGCGTTGCGCAGCGCTGAGGCCGCCTGTGCAGCGAGCTGCCTCGCCGAACTTGTCGGCGAGGTTCGCCTCTCCGACGAGCCTGCGTCCGACGCAGGCACGGGTGGCCCCGAGAGCCTCCTCGCGGGCCTCCTCGACCAACTCCACGTCACCGGCGAGCCTGCCGTGGACTTGGAGTCCGTAGGCTCCACCGCCCCGATGCTGGTCGACTCCGACGCCGTGTCGCTTGACACTTTCCCCACCAACGTGGTGGTCTACGACGAGCCGCTTCCTCACGAGGAGAGCTGCGGAAGCGCCGGCACGGAGGTGCTCGTCATCAGTCATGATGAGCGCTCCGGTGAGGGAGCTCAGGACCCACTCGACGCGGCTCTGCAAGGCCTGACCTCTCCTATTCTGGAGGACGCTGACGCCGAGACGCTGGAGGCGCGCCGCCTTCAGATCATCGAAGGCGCGAAGAAGCTGGCAAGCATGAGGCGCTTGTCAGAAGCCTACCAGCGCGAAATGGATCACGCCGTGGGCGGCTCGCCGGCTCCGACTGGGCCTAGCCGCCTAGGCACGGTCCGACAATGCGGCGCGGCCATCGCAGACTTGTTCGGGGCCAATCGCCCCGTATACGCCACCCCTGCGGAGAACATCCGTGCTGCCCAAGCGGCGACCGACGAGCTGAAGAACTTCGAAGGCGAAGAGCGCCACATGATGACGGAGCGAGTCCAGCAGCTCCTCGACGCAGTTGCTGTGCAGAATGCAGCCGGCGGCCGCACTGAGGCACCACAGCGGCCAAACGCCGACTTGCCTCCCTGCCGAGATCAAGGCGCGACGTCTCGGACGCCGACTGGTGGAGTCCGCGGAAGAAAGGACAAAGAGCCGGCTGTCAGTCGCAGTCGGACTCGCATCACCATCGAGCGTGACCAAGACGGCCGTCCGAGAGCAGTAGAGCGGCAGGACGACTACCTGCCTCCCCCACCAAGATGAGAACGGCGAGTTTCCCCGCCGCCTGTTGAGCATCCGACTCTCGGTGGCCGCATTGGCCGCTGAGAGGGAGTCGGAGAAAACGACGCTCGCCACCGGATTGACCGACTCCACCGATCCCTGGTGCTGGAAGAAGAAGATGAGCTGGGTCCGCCTTGCTTTGGACCCCGCATCCGAGATGAGCCTTTCCCAAAGGGTTCACGCTCCCCCGAGACACACCCAAGTACACCGGCGCCGTGAAGCCGGAAGACTGGCTAGTTGATTACTCCACGGCCGTCAACATAGCGAATGGCAACAAGCGAGTTGCCGTGAAGTATGTTCCACTCATGCTCCAGGGCACGGCCCGGACATGGTTGAATAGTCTGAAACCCCGCAGCATCAACAGCTGGGTTGACTTCACCGAGGCCTTCATCCGCAACTTCACGAGCACGTACAAGCGACCACCCAAGCCGCGCTAGCTTTCCTTGTGCGTGGAAGGCCCTGACGAGTCGACACGCGACTACCTCATGCGCCGTGGCGAGCTTCGGAACTCCTGCGAGGCCGTGCACGAGGTGCAGGCTATCGAATACTTCATCGTCGGGTGTCAAGAAGGCACCCTCCTCAAGCACAAGCTCCTCTGCGACGAGCCGGAAACCCTCGACGAGCTGCTGGTCATAGAAGACAAGTACGCCACAGCCGACTCCTCCATGAAGATGGAGATTCAAGTTAATGCAGCTGGCAAAGTGGCCCCTCAGGCTCCCAGAACTCCAGCTAGAGACACCAGTCGGCGGCAACAACAGAACGACAACAAACGCAAGGCCCAACAGCTGACTTCCAACAGTCGGCAGGTTGCAACAGTCGAAGATCAACAACCGGAGGGGCAGCCTCCGGCCAAGCGACAGAAAGGCGGCAAATCCAACTGGTTGCCGACCTTTTCTTACGAGCAGACTCTGGATGGTCCCTGCAAGTTCCATAGTGGTGCGAAGCCGTCAAAGCATACCACCCGAACGTGCCACTGGCTTACCAGAATCGCCAAGGGAGACGGCCTCCTTCCTCCCCCGCCTGCTGGGCCGCCGCCTCCACCGCCGCCCCAGCAGCCGGCTGCACGGCCAGTCGGCGCAGTACAAGACGAGTACCCAAAAGAGCATGGAGCCTATGTGGTGTTCACCAGTGTGGCTGATGATCGGTGTAGCAGACGGCTGCGGCAGCAAGAGGTGAACGCTGTGGCGTCAAATACTCCAGAGTTCATGCATTGGTCCGAGAAGCCTATCAGTTGGAGCAGAGTGGATCACCCAGAGGTGATGCCGAATCCGGGCTCCTATGCCCTGGTCCTAGGTGCTACCTTGTCCACTGATAGGCGGGCAGCCCGCTTTTCGAGAGTGCTAATAGACGGAGGCAGTAGCATCAACATCCTGTACAAAGATACTATGGAGAAGCTAGGAATCAAGCAAAGACAGCGGCAGAGCAGCCGGACTGTGTTCCACACCATCATGCCTGGCCTTTCCTGCTCACCAATCGGCAAGATCCTGATAGACGTTCTCTTCGGAGACAAAGATCATTTCCGCCGAGAGCCAGTCTGGTTTGAGGTGGTGGACCTTGAAAGCCCATACCATGCGTTACTTGGCCGACCTGCACTAGCCAAGTTCATGGTGGTTCCCCACTACGCCTACCTCAAGATGAAGATGCCGAGTTCCAAGGGGATTCTGACCGTCGCTGGCGACTACAAGAAGTCATCCGCTTGCACGGCTGAGAGCAGTCGGCTGGGCGAGTCCCTGGTGATCGCAGCTGAGAAGCGGCTCCTTGATCGGGTCGTGGCGATGGCCGGAAAGCAGCCAGAGATGTCGCCTGAGCCCAAGGAGTCGGAAGTTGAGGGTTCTTTCAAGCCGGCCAAAGGGACTAAGAAGATACCCTTGGACCCGGAGTGTCGGAGTAATGGGCCACGGGTAGGCTAACCTGGGTCCCAGGATCTTTCAAGACATCGGGGCAGGCCGCGCCCCTCAAGCCGAGTCCTAGACAGGCGACTCCAAGACAAGCCGAGTCCCAGACGGCGACTCCAAGACAAGCCGAGTCCCAGACGGGCGACTTCGAGACAAGCCGAGTCCCAGACGGCGACTCCAAGACAAGCCGACTCCAAGCAGGCGACCTCCAGAGAGGCCGACTATGGGAGTCGGCCCATGACTCTTCCCGAAGCCCGATGCGGGGCACAGTAACGACGTGGCCGTTCCCCTGCCTACGAGGGGCTGGCATGGCTACAGTGAGCCGTATCGCCGGAAGATCCCCGGCGAGGCGCGGCACTGTTGCCATGCCTGCCCTGACCTCAGCCACAGTGCGCGACACACTGTACCCACGACGCCGGCCTGTACGGCCCGAAGACCGCGGGGCCGCCTGTCAGTGGGTGAACCGAAGGCGGCCTGAGCGCCCCGAAGACGGCCCTGTGGGAGTCGGCCTCCCTGGAGTCGGCCGCCTCCCCTCCAGGGCCCCACGAGCCATTAACTAGATAGGATTGGGAATGGCGACAGTGATCGCCCGATAGACGGCAGCACTGTTGCCACGAGCCAATGACCAAGCCTGCGTCATCAAGAGCGCCGCACAGTGTCAAGCCTGTCCGCGGGACCCACCAGTCGGCGGGCCCCAGAAGCCGGTGGGAAGGATGGCGGCATGAGAGACAGACGGCTGGGACCCGCGCCCAGCCGGATTACCATTGTACCCCCGGGGGGTAGGCCTATATAAACCCCCCGGGGCACCCATGCAAAGGGTTCAGACCTTGATAGAGATAGACCAGATAGCGTAGGGAGGAGAGAACTAGCCTTGCTCTCTCCTGCCTCCCGATAGAGCTCGAGGAGCACCATTGTAGTCACTTTGCTTTAGTGATCATGCGGAGACCCCGCATAGCAGCAGTAGGGGTGTTATCTCCCCGGAGAGCCCCGAAGCTGGGTAAGATTCGCCGGTGTGCATGCCTACGCCTCATGGAACCGGCGACGTTCTACTCGCCCCCACTGTCACGCCCAATATGCGACCCTATCCAAAAGGAACTCGAAGGTCCCACCAAGGATAGACCCGCATATTGAAACGCTTTTGCAAGGTGGATATCATTACATCAACATTACATAATAGATGGGGATACATACATAAGGCATACAATGCCACATGAATACAACATCATACATAAGATCAACATCCGACTACGGATGAAACACAAACAGAAACTCAAACAATATCCACCCTGCTAGCCCAGGCTGCCGACCCGGAACCTATCCCCTGATCGAAGAAGCAGAAGAAGAACTCAACGCAAGCAAGCATCGCTCTCGTGTCATGATCATCGCATAACCTGTACCTGCAACTGTTGTTGTAGTAATCTGTGAGCCACGAGGACTCAGCAATCCCATTACCATGGGTATCAAGACTAGCAAAGCTTAATGGGAAAGGAAGGGGTAAAGTGGTGAGGTTGCAGCAGCGACTAAGCATGATATGGTGGCTAACATACGCAAAGAAGAGCGAGAAGAGAACAAGAGGAACGGTCGTGAAGCTAGCAATGATCAAGAGGTGATCCTGAACTCCTACTTACGTCAAACATAACCCAGAAACCGTGTTCACTTCCCGGACTCCGCCGAGAAGAGACCATCATGGCTACACACGCGGTTGATGCATTTTAATTCGGATCTGGTGTCAAGTTATCTACAACCGGACATTAACAAATTCCCATCTGCCACATAACCGCGGGCACGGCTCTCGAAAGTTTAAACCCTGCAGGGGTGTCCCAACTTAGCCCATGACAAGCTCTCGCGATCAACGAAGGAATAGACCTTCTCCTAGGAAGACCCGATCAGTCTCGGAATCCTGGTTTACAAGACATTTCGACAATGGTAAAACAAGACCAGCAAAGCCGCCCGATGCGCCGACAATCCCGATAGGAGCTGCACATATCTCGTTCTAAGGGCAACACCAGATAAGCGAAGCGTACAGGTACCGACGAATCCAAGTTGCCAAGGAATGGTCCCGCACAGTGCTCTAGTTTGGACCAACACTTAGACAAGCATTGGCCCGAGGGGGTGTCGGTGTACTAAAGTAGGGGTACCTTAGTACCCCGAACTTGTGCACGGGCAGTCGCAGCGTCCCGCAGCAAGGCTTGCCGGACGTCCGCCAAGATCCTCCACTATTCCTATTTACTGCCATTCAAGAACAAAGTGTTAGCTAAGAAGACAAGGCCCTGGCAAGAGGAGCTTGCCGGGAAGGACAAAGGCCCCGGCAAGAGAAGCTTGCCGGGAAGACCAACTAAGGCACTTCAAGAAACTTGCCGCAACGCCCCGCGCGTCCCGGCAAGGCCCGGCGAGCGGCAAGCTTGCTGGTGCGACAAGATAAGGGCCGCGGCAAGAGGCTGCCACTCTGCGCCCACGCTCCAGCACATCCAACGACGTGTCGCCACAAGATCGCTCCTGGTGCACGTGGCGGGAAGCTGTGCAGCATGGCGGTGCGAGGTGGCAAGCGAGGCTCACAAGGAGGCCATCGTGGCGATCGGTGGCGCCCCTAACGGTCGTTTCCTTGCACTGTTGGGGCGACCGGACGGGCATTAAATGCCTTTGTCCCCTGCCGTCAGAGTTAGGTAGGGGACACTGTTGGTAGTAGTTGTACCAACCTGCGTTTTTACCCTTTTACCCCTCTTTCTATGCTGCCACCTGTCGGTGACCCCTTTAGCCTATAAAAAGGAGGCCCATGCGCACGTAGAAGGGGTTCGGCAGTTAGTTCGGTTCGACTCATTCGACACCACAACCCAAATACGCTCATACTCTTGAGCAAGAACAAAATACAAACACAAAGCAGCAGTAGGAGTTTTATC
>NC_041393.1:600082348-600102364 GCF_002162155.2 Triticum dicoccoides
TGCTCTCGCCTCGATCTGCGCGCGCCCTCCGCTCCCTTGCCGGACCAGAAGGGGCCCCCTGCCCCATAGGTGCTCGTGCTCGTTCCCCACGACATCTTTGGCGCACCAGGTAGGGGGGCGTCGAGGTCGTGCGTATCTGATCCGGCGTCTACGCGCGCTACATCAACGTCTTCATCGACATGCCGCCGAAGAAGAAGACTTCGGAGGTGGCCGCCCCGTCTGCGACTTCCCTACCGCCACCGGAGCAAACAGGCGGTGGGGTGGATGCCGGCGGAGGAGCGGGCACCGGCGGGGGGACGCGCATCGTCACCCGGTCCAAGGACAAGGCCCCGCAAGGCTCAGCTTCTGCACATCCACTGCACCCCTCCCAGGAGGTGCAAGATCGACAACGCCACGGTGCTCCCAGCACCGTACTCGCGTTGGAGCAAGGCCAAGCTGGTGGGTCGCGGGACGCTCAACGCCAGCATGCGCGTCAGCACGCTGGCACGAGCGCAGTGCGGTCGCCTGTACGAGATGTTGCTCCTTCTAACACTGTTAGGAGTTTGAGCATGTCTCGCACCTCGCGTCGCTCACCGCCACCACCCAAGACTCCATAGGAAGCGCTGGCCCGAGCCCAGCTGCTTCTAGATTACCCTCCAGCGCCGGACAAAATCGACGACTAGAGGGCCGCCATTTATAGCCTCATCGGCTTCGCCAACGGCGACAAGCCCCGGCAACCGAGCACATCGAAGCCCTGGCAAGACGCCCAGGCGCAAGCCGACGCCGACAAGACCACTGGAGGTGCCACCACTGCACACTCCCCGTCCCGAAGGCCAAGATCGCCGACTCGCCGGGCCAATCTCGACACCGACTCCACCGCGTCGTCGGACCCGCGAGCTCGCCGCGATCAACGCCAAGTTCTCCAAGAACGACGACACGAAGACGCTCGCACTCGCATCGAACGTCGAAGAGAAGCGCGACGTCAATCTGACAAGCGCGCTGGGTCCACTGTCGATATGCATGCGCCAGGGGAGCCAGGCGACTTGCCGTACGCGGTAGGTGTCGGGGGTTTGATGCGACATATGCCAACGGGTGGCTTATCATGGTGGGGGCGAGTAGAACGTCGCCGGTGCCTGGAAACGGGATGAGGCGCAGACATGCACGCCGACGAATCTTACCCAGCTTCAGGGCTCTCCGGGGAGATAACACCCCTACTGCTGCTCTGCGGGGTCTCCGCATGATCACTATGGGACGATAATACAAAGGTGCTCCTTGAGCTGTTTCGGGTGGCGGGAGGGAGCAAGGCTGGCACCTTCCTTTGCTTGCTATGTGTCTAAAAACCTATCCAGGGCCGAACCCTTTGCATGGGTGCCCCGGGGGGTTTATATAGGCCTACCCCCCGAGGGTACAATGGTAAACTGACTGGGTGTGGCCCCCAGCTGTCTGTCTCTCATGCCGCCGCCTCCCCCTGCCGGCTTCTGGGGCCCGCCGACTGGCGGGCCCCGCGGACAGGCCGGGCACTGTGCAACACTCCTGATGACGCAGGCTCGGTCATGGGGTCGTGGGAACAGTGCCGCCGTCTGTCGGGCGATCAATGTCGCCACTCCCCGTCCAATCTGGTTTATGGTTCGTGGGGCCCTGACTGAGAGGCGGCCGACTCTGGGAAGGCCGACTCCCGCAGGGCCGTCTTCGGACTCTCCGGCCATCTTCTTCTCCCTCACTGACGGGGGGCCCGGCGGTCTTCGGGCCGTACAGGCCGCCGTCGTGGGCACAGTGCCTTGCGCACTGTGGCTGAAGTCAGGGGAGGCATGGCAACAGTGCCGCGCCTTACCGGAGATCTCCTGGTGGTACGGCTCACTGTAGCCATGCCTACCTCCCGTAGGTTTGAGGGGACGGCCACGTCGGGACCGTACCCTGCGTCGGTCTTCGTGAAAAGGTCGCGGGCCGACTCTCATAGTCGGCCCCTTGAAAGTTCGCAAGCCCGGAGTCGGCTTGCTTCAGAGTCGCCAGCTGCGACTCGGCCTTCTTTGAAGGTCGCCAGCCGGGACTCGGCCTTCTTCGAAGGTCGCCGTCTGGGACTCGGCTGAGGGGCACGGCCTGCCCCGATGTCTTGAAAGATCTTGGGACCCGGGTCAGCCTACCCGTGGCCCATTACTCCGACAGTAGTCCCCGAAGCTGGTGAAGCCCGGCGGGTGCCACCTCGAGGGGCTTCAGCAGTTTCATTTCATCTAGTGCCGACTCTGAGACTCGGCTGCTGTTGCTTTGGGCCGCCTCGCCGAAGTCGGACTCGTTCGGCGAGGGGCCGCCATCCGCAAGTCGTGGCGGGAAAACGGGAGGCGTATCGGTCACGCCTCCCTGCCATTATCGAGACGGTCCTGTCGCGCGGCGCCACGTGGAGGCGATAGTTTGTCCAGCCACGCGCGTGACGGGACGGGCCGTCTGGTGGGGCCCGCCATTACCGCGCCTCGGGCCCCGAGCGGATCCGCTGTGGCCGAGGGCGGTTGGCATCCCCACGTCGCTACTGCGCGCAGTAACTTCGTGGGGGTTGATCGGGGGCGGCGTGGGGCCGCGGGCGCAGTTAATCTCCCTGTCGCCCCCTCGGCTTCTCAGCCCGTAGGGCTATAAGTAGGCGGGGAGGAGCGGGGCGGCACTGCACGCGCACTCTCTCGCCCGCTCTCCCGCCCTTCTCCTTCCTTCGCCGCGAGCCACGACATTCTTCCTCCGCCGCGAGCCAAAACCTTCTTCCTCGCCGGCGATGAGTTCTTCTTCCGCCGCGCCGCCCGCCTCGCGCTCCGGCGAGTGGGATGGCTCGGACGTGGAGGCGGAGGACATTGAGTTCCTTCGCCTGACTCGCCGTCTCCCCAGCGCGGACCTGGTGCACGCCCGTCCCGCGCCGGCGGGAGAGATCCGGCCCGCGCCGGAGGAGGGCGAGCGGGTCATCTTCCGCTCGCATCTTATGCGCGGGCTGGGGCTTCCGGTGAGCGGATTCTTCTGCTCGTTTCTCGAGTTCCACAAACTGCAGCCGCACCACCTCACCCCCAATGCGGTGGTGCTTCTCTCCGCCTTCGCCACCCTGTGCGAAGGCTACATCGGCGTTCTCCCCACCCTCGAGCTGTGGGGGGAGTTCTTCTCCGCCAAACTCAGCACTCAGGCCGTCGGCACGCCGGCTTAGTGCGGCACCTACATCGTGGTGCGGCGCTCGACGGCCGACAATCCTTTTCCGCCCATCCCGCTGGTGAAGTCGGTGAAGATGTGGCAGAAGTCCTACTTCTACGTGAAGAATATCTCCACCGACGGCGACTGGGTCAACCTGCCGCCTTTCGACCCCGAGCCGCTGACTGGCCGGCTGGCCAGTTGGTCCCATCGATCCAAGTCACTCTCGACCTCCGGAAACGGCGCCGTGGCGTGGCTCCGAGTCATGCTGCAGTCGGAGGGGCTCGTCGCCTCCGATCTTCTGGCCGCCTTCGTAGCACGCCGGGTTCTTCCGCTCCAAGGCTGGCCTCACCTCATCTGCCAGATGAGCGGCCGACACGATCCGAGCCGGCTGTGCACCAGGGACATGCCGCGTGGGGAGGTGGCGAACTTGGTGAACCACATCGCCCACTGCGGGTTCACGGAGGAGTGGCAGTTCGGGAAGGAGCCGTACTCGCGCGACAACCCCCCTCCAATGGTAAGTCGCATCTATCTGCAGCTCGATCTTATTTCCGTTAGACCTCGAGCTCTGATCTTTGTTGGCGTCTTCTGGGCAGAATCCCCTTACGGCGCCCTCAGCCGGCGCCACAAGAGAGCCTCGCGACTATGTCCCAGATCGCGAGGTCAGCGATGCTGATGACCCCGACTTGGGAGCGGCGGCACTGGAGGCCGACGCTGAAGGCGGCGGAGAGGGGGCAGACGGCGGCCTCGGACCATCGGCGACCTTCGCCGACTGGCCCGAGGGCGACGCCAACGCGGAAGTCGCCCCGCGCCGCCAGCCGAAAGCCGGCTCCTCCAGCCAAGCCGGCGCGAAGAGGCGTCACGCCGGGCCGAGTGTGCCCGGCGGCAAGTCGAAGAAGTTCAAGGGAGCCGCCGCCGCGACCAAGCGGGAGGAGGCGGCCGCGAAGGCCAACCGCTTCCGAAAGGAAGTGAGAAGGCCGCCACTAGTTTCTTCGTGAGTCTTCTTACTCTGTCGTTTCTTTCCTGGATCTCGCTTGGAGTTTTTTCTGATTTTCCCTCCGACCTTCTCCAGAGCTCCCCTCTCTCTTGAGAGAGCCGCCGTCCCCTCCGTCATGGGGTCGGTGGAGACGTCTGCCAACACACGGCGGATTGATCCCGCCGCCGACCTTCGGGAGGCAACGGCACGGAACGCGCGAGAGAAGCGCGAGGAGGAGGAGGCCGACCGCCTGGAGAAGACGGAGGCCGAGAAGGCGGCCGCCAACGCCCAGCGGCACCTGGAGGAGGCCGTCGTTGCGGCCGCGGCGAAGCGGCATGCCGAGGAGGTCGCGCATTGTCGATCGGCGATGCTCGTCCCCCCACTGTCGTCGGCGCCGCCGGCAACTGAGTTCACGGGGCAGACCGGGGAGGTCGGCGCCACAAACCCTCTCGCGGAGGAGGGCGGCGACGTCTCAGGCTCGGATACTCACGCGCCGCCCCCGCCGCCCCCGCCGCCTCCGTCTTCAAGGCCGCACGGCAAACAGCCGGTGAACCCGCAGGATCCTCCGACTGCGGACGACGCCGACGCGCAGCTACTTCTTCAGGTCGCCGTGCCAGCGCGCCGCCGGATTGAGAGGACGAACTCAGCGCCGCGAGCTCGGGAAACCGGCGCTGCAAGCTCGGCGAACTTGGACGTCGAGGCCTCAAGTGCCGCGCCCACCGGCTGGCTGCGTGAAGGCGGCACCGGCCCGCTGAACCAGGCCCTTCTGGACGTCCAATCGAAGCTGCGCAAAGAGGGCGACGCCCTCCAACTCTACACCAAAGCGCATCTGGCCCTGCGGACCTCCGTCCGGGTATGTTTCATTTTTCCTTTTTTAGTTTCTGTCTTTTCCCGTGGGGGCGCGCCAGCGCACCCACTGGGTGTAGTCCCCAAGTTCGGGGTCGGCTGCTGAGCAGGCAACTCGGAACTCCTTCTGGCGAGCTCCGAAGGCTAACTTTGCTTTGCCGGCTTTGCAGGATTACCACAATCTCCGCGCCACTGCCTTCAACCGCAATGTTGAAGAGCTGCGGAAGCGGACCGCCGATCTGACGGAAAGCCGAGGTGGGCTAATTCTTTCTTCTTTGCGGGGGCGCGCTGGCGCACCCGCGGGCTGTAGTCCCCGAGATTCGGGCCGACTGCTGAGCAGTCGGGCTGGATCTCCCCGGCGATCTATCTTCCTTCTTCTCCGCGGGGGCGCGCTGGTGCGCCCGCGGGCTGTAGTCCCCGAGATTCGGGCCGACTGCTGAGCAGTCGGGCCGGATCTCCCCGGCGACCTTTCTTACTGATAACGTCTCTCGATCTTCAGACGCCAATGCCGCCCTCCAGGAGCAGCTGAACGAGGCCAACACCACTCGCCGCGCCAAGGAGGAGGAGTGCGACAAGCTCGTCCAAGAGCGCGACCTGCTGGCGACGCAGCTGGCCGAGCAGAAAGAGCTGCTCCGGAAGGCACAGGAAGACGCCAAGTCGCGGGAGGATGCCCTCATAGCCGAGTTCGAGGTCGAGCGCTCCGCCTGGACCGACCGGGAGGCGATGCTGACCTCCGGCTACCACACGCTTGAGGACATCGTTGACGGTAATTCTTTTTTCTCTTCTTTGGTCTTCCGACTCTTGTGTCGGGCTGATTTCTGATTTTTCTGACTGTCTTCTTTTCTGTCTTGGCAGACTTCTTTCCCGGCCACTCGCAGGTCGTTCCTCTGGCCATCGAGGCGGCTCGGGAGGAGCGAAGGGCGAAGGGCGAAGTGATTGCCGCCAACGCCCCCCGAACCATCGACGAGCAGCTCCTGAGCATCGGGGTTCGCCTTCGTCCTGCTCATCGTCTGCTGCGCCGTCTTCAACGCGCCGGCGCTCAAGTCGTTGCCGCTCTGTGGCCGGAGGTGCCAGCTCTTCGCACCGCCAGCCGGACGGCCGACTGGCTGGAGGTCACCGCCGGTCGCTTCGAGGCTTGGAGGGGCTCCTCGGCCCGTGCCGGAGCACGCCGGGCCTTGGAGTTCGTCAAAGGGTGGTATCCAGGGCTGGACCTGGACCGTCTGGCCGCGTTCCGGTCAGAGGCCCAGGCCGAGCTAGAGGCCGTGGAAGGCGCCCTTGTCGAGCGCGCGGCGGCCATCGCCGAGTACACGGACACTAGTGTCTTCGTGCCCGAGCGGACCGAAGGCGGCGCGGAGGTCTCGCCGGAATGGTTCGGGATGCACCCGGAGTACGAGGAGGACTCGACGGAGGTGATCGGCTCCAGCGTCGAGGAGGAGGACGAGTCGGAGGACGGAAGCGAGGAGGAGGCGCCAGAGGACGAAGCGGGCGGCCAGCCCCAGCCTGATCGCGCCTCCAGCAATGAGCCTCAGAAGAACAAGGCGACTGTCGCTGGAGGCAGCCAAGCCGAGACCGCCCAGCCGACTGCCCCGACGTCCGACACCGCCGCCACCTCCAACCCTCCGGCTCCGGAGGCAGCCCCCTAGAGTGCTTCAGTTTTACCTGTCTCTTCTGTTCTTTTTTTTAAAAAACTTGTCAGTTTCGAACAATTCCACCCACGGGGTGTATTCGGCCATGGGCCTTATGTAAATATTTATCAAATTTCCGCCTTTCCTTGCTTTGGTTCTTTAGACTTTTTCCTTTGCCACCTTCCTTCAGTTGCCGCCTTGCCGACTGGGCAGCCGCTCTGCGGACTGCCGCTGGGTCAAGTGCTCAGCTACTTTAGGGAGGCAAGTACTTAGTCGTTTAGAATACCTTAGCAAGTTGGCTGAAAATCGACAGGCCGACTTTCGAGAGTCGGCTATTCTTGATGAAAATTGAGACTGCGATCCGACTGCTCGCGAGTCGGCTCGGTAAGGGGAGGCTGGCAGCCGGCTTGGGCTATGCGTAGCTCTTAAGTCCTTAGCCGTTTTTCATGTGTGCACTCGTTCTTTCCCGTCCTCTGCTTACTGACAGTCGCTCTGCGAGCTGCGGCTTTCGGCAGGAGACGGCTTTGAGCGCGGCACATTACTTGTCTGACTTCAGGGAGCATTTCATAGCGCAAGATGGCGAGTCCCCGGGCCGACTAGTCGGACCCGGTGCCAGATAGTATGATAAAAGGGGAAAGCATACTCGGAAGCGTAATCCATATCATACAGATAATCAAAAAGGCAGTCCCCGAGCTCGTCCCGGGGGGCCTAAGGTCTTAGTACTTTAATACAAAAGAGGGTAGCGTGATACATACTGCATCAACTGTAAAATCTTCGCAGAAGATTTGTGTTCCACGGGCGCTCTGTTTCTTTGCCGGAGTCGTCCCTCTTGCGCGCTCGAGGCTTCTGAGCGTCGATCAGATAGTAGGCGTCGTTCCCTAGCACCTTGCTCCAAGGCGCCGACAACTTGTGCTAGCCGGCTGTTCTCTGAATCAGCCGGAGCACAAGGTCGCCCTCTTGGAATGATCTTGGCCTGACCTTGCGGTTGTAGTATCGGTGCAGACTCTGCTGGTAGATGCCGGACCGACTGAGTGCCAACAGTCGGCCCTCTTCCAGCAGATCGACGCCGTCTTGGCGTGCTTCCTCAGCCTCCTCTTTGGTGTACATGGAGACTCGTGGAGAGTCGAACTGTATGTCCATCGGGATGACGGCTTCGGCACCGTAGACGAGGAAGAACGGCGTGAAGCCGGTTGACTTGTTTGGGGTTGTGCGCAGGCTCCAGAGGACGGCAGGCAGCTCTTCGACCCAACAGCCGGCCGAGCGCTCAAGTGGTTCGACCAATCGAGGCTTGATGCCGGACAAGATGAGGCCGTTGGTTCGTTCTACCTGGCCGTTTGACTGCGGGTGGGCAACGGATGCTAAGTCTAGTCGGATGCCCTGCGTCGCGCAGAAACGTGCCAGGGCGCCCTTGGTGAAGTTGGTGCCGTTGTCTGTGATAATGCTGTGCGGTATGCCGTACCGCACTATGATGTCGGCAATGAAGGTCACAGCTGTGGGCCCGTTTAATTTCTTGATGGGCTTTGCTTCTACCCACTTGGTGAACTTGTCCACTGCGACAAGCAAATGAGTTAGGCCGCCTCGGGCCGTCTTGAATGGTCCCACCATGTCCAAGCCCCAGACTGCGAAGGGCCAGGCAATGGGGATTGTCTTCAGCGCGGAAGCCGGCTGGAGGGGCTTGGAGCGGAACACCTGGCACCCCTTGCATTTCTTGACTAGTTCTTTAGCTTCTTCCAGGGCGGTCGGCCAAAAGAAACCGTGACGAAAGGCTTTGGCCACGAGCGCCCTTGAAGCCGCATGGTGGCCGCACTCGCCCTGATGGATGTCTCTGAGGATCGCTTGGCCTTGCTCTGACTCTACGCAGCGCTGGTGGACACCAGTGACACTGCGCCTGACTAGCTCTCTGTTGACTATGGTGTAGGCTGCTGCTCGGCGTTGTACTTGCCGAGCCAGGGTCTCGTCTGCTGGTAATTCCTTGTTTACTAGGAATGGGCTGCGCCCATGAAGGTGCTGCTATCTCTTCAACTGCTACCACAGCGACTTGGACAAGGGTGGCTGGGCTGGGAGGCGGTGGGTTGGAGTCTGCCGCCGCTTGCTGGATTGAGGGAATCTCTGGGCCGACTGGCGCAGTCCCCGGGCTGGGCTTGGAAGTCCCCGAGCCGACTGGCGCAGTCCCCAGGCCGACTGTGGCTTTCTTGAGGTTGCTTGCCGGGGCCTTGGAGTCGGATCCGACTATCTCTGGTGGAGCCGGCACGAAGATGGAGTCGGATTTTGGTGAAGGCTTGATAGACGGCTTGAGGAGGCGCTGAAGGGCGACGCCGGAAGGTATCGCTTGGGGAGTAGAGCCAACTTGTGCCAAGGCGTCTGCTTGATCGTTGTCGTTTCTTGGTACGTGAAGGAATTTGCACCCCTCGAAGTATCCGCTGAGTTGCTGCACCAGGAAGCGGTAGCTTGCCATGTTTGCGTCTTTGGCGTCCCAGTCGCCGGATGATTGCTGAACCACCAAGTCGGAGTCGCCGTAGCACAGGATCCGGCGAATGCCGAGCTCTTTGGCAAGCCGGAGTCCGTGGATGAGCGCTTCATATTCAGCGACGTTGTTGGAGGCGGCGAAGTGGATTTGCAGCACGTATTTGAGCTTGTCGCCCTTGGGGGAGGTGAGGACGACGCCGGCTCCAAGGCCGGTGCGCATCTTGGAGCCGTCGAAGTGCAGCCGCCAATGAGTAGAGTCGGGCGCTGGTGGCAGGTACTGAGTCTCGGCCCAGTCGACGAGGAAGTCGGCCAGCGCCTGCGACTTGATGGCGGTGCGAGGTTGATAGTAGATGGTGTAAGGAGCTAGATCGATAGCCCACTTGGCCACTCGGCCGGAGGCATCTCGGCTTCCAATGATCTCGGCGAGTGGGGCGGTGCAAACCACCGTGATTGGATGCTCTTGGAAGTAGGGCTTCAGCTTCTTGGCGGCAAAATGCACGCCGTAGCACATCTTCTGGTAGTGAGGGTAGTTCTGCTTGGAGGTCGACAGTACCTTTCTCAGGTAATACACCGGTCTCTGGACCGGAAGCGCTTTGCCTTCCTCCTTGCGTTCGACTACAATAACCGTGCTGACTACCCGGCTGGTGGCGGCGATGTACAAGAGCATGGGCTCTTTGGGAGTCGGAGCCGCCAGCACAGGGGGAGTCGCCAGCATCTTCTTTAGTTGGAGAAATGCCTCGTCTCCCTTGTGGTTCCACTCGAAAAAGGTGGTCTTCTTCATCAGTTGATACAAAGGCAGAGCTTTCTTGCCCAGCCGACTGATGAATCGGCTGATTGATGCCAAGCAGCCGGTGAACTTCTGCACATCCAACAGTCGACTGGGTACCTCCATTCTCTCAATGGCCTTGATCTTCACGGGGTTGCACTCTATGCCGCGTTCGGAGACCAAAAAGCCGAGGAGTTGGCCGGCGGGGACTCCGAGCACGCACTTCTCAGGGTTGAGCTTGATCTGGAATCGGCGCAGATTGTCAAAGGTCTCTTTGAGGTCTTCCAGTAGCGTCCCACGCTTTTCTGTCTTCACCACCACATCATCCACGTAAACGTGGGCGTTTCTGTCGAGTTGCTTGAGGAGGCACTTCTGCATGCAACGCTGAAAGGTGGCGCCGGCATTCCTCAAGCCGAACATCATTGTCAGGTAGCAGAAGGCTCCAAACGGCGTGATGAATGCGGTCTTTAGTCTGTCTGCTGGATTCAGCTTGATCTGGTGATATCCTGAGTATGCATCTAGGAAACTCAACAGCTCACATCCGGCTGTGGAGTCTATCACCTGATCGATCCTTGGCAGAGCAAATGGATCCTTCGGGCAGGCTTTATTGAGGCTGGTGTAGTCTATGCACATCTGCCACTGCTTATTCTTCTTCAATATCAGCACAGGGTTGGCTAACCACTCCGGAAAAAACACCTCCATGATGAATCCGGCTGCCAGGAGCCGGGCTATCTCTTCTCCCACAACTCTTCTCTTCTCTTCTGACAGGCGGCGCAAGGGCTGTCTGACGGGCTTTATATCCGGCCTGACGTGTAGCTTGTGCTCGGCGAATTCCCTCGGTACACCCGGCATGTCCTTGGGGGACCATGCGAAGATGTCCCGATTCTCACGGAGGAAATCGACGAGCTCGCCTTCCTATTTGCTGTCGAGGCCTGTGCCTATGACAGCGTATTTCTCTGGGTGCTCCGGGTCCAAGGGTATCTTCTTGGTTTATTTAGCCGGCTTGAATGATCCTTCTGCCTTCGACTCCTTGGGGTCGGGCGACTTCTCTGGCTGCTTCCCAGCCATCGCCACGACGCGGTCAAGGAGCCGCTTCTCGGCTGCGATCACCAAAGACTCGGCCAGCCGACTGCTCTCGGCCGCGCAAGCGGACGACTTCTTGTAATCGCCAGCAACAGTCAGGATCCCCTTGGAACTCGGCATCTTCATCTTGAGGTAGGCGCAATGGGGAACCGCCATGAATTTGGCCAAGGCAGGCCGGCCAAGCAGGGCGTGGTATGGGCTCTCCAAGTCTACCACCTCGAACCAGACAGGCTCTCGGCGGAAGTGATCTTTGTCTCCGAAGAGGAAGTCTATCAGAATCTTGCCGATCGGTGAGCAGGAGAGGCCGGGTACAATTCCATGGAATACGGTGCGGCTGCTCTGTAACTGCCTTCGCCTGATTCCAAGCTTCTCCATTGTGTCCTTGTACAGGATGTTTATGTTGCTGCCTCCATCAATCAGGACCCGTGAGAAACGGGCGGCCCGCCTATCAGTGGCCAAGGTCGCGCCTAGGACCAGAGCGTAGGAGCCCGGACTCGGCATCACTTCTGGATGATCCGCCCGACTCCAGCTGATAGGCTTCTCGGACCAGTGCATGAACTTTGGGGCGTCAGTTGCTATCGCGTTGACTTCTTGCTGTTGTCGGCGCCTGCTGCGCCGGTCATCTACCATGCTGGTGAACACTACGTAGGCTCCGTGCTCTTCCGGGAACTCGTCTTGGACCGCGCCGACTGGCCGAGCCGCCGGCTGCGGGAGTGGCGGCGGAGGCGGCGGCCCCGCAGGCGGCGGAGGGGCGAGGCCGTCTCCCTTGGCGATCCTGGCGAGCCAATGGCACTTCCTGGTGGTGTGGTTCGACGGCTTCGCGCCGCTGTGGAACTTGCAAGGTCCATCCAAAGTCTGCTCATAGGAGAAAGCCGGCAACCAATTGGACTTGCCGCCTTTCTGCCGCTTGGCCTGAGGCTGCCCCTCCGGCTGCTGATCTTCTACTGCTGCGACCTGCCGACTATTGGAAGTCGGCTGAGGGGCCTTGCACTTGTTGTCGTTCTGCTGCTGTCGCCGGCTGGCGTCTCCAGCCGGGGTTCTGGGGGCCTGGGGAATCACTTTGCCAGCCGCGTTGACTTGAATCTCTGTCTTCATAGAAGAGTCGGCCGTGGCGTACTTGTCTGCTATGACTAGCAGTTCGTCGAGGGTTTCGGGCTCGTCGCAGAGGAGCTTGTGCTTGAGGAGGGTGCCCTCTCGGCACCCGGCCGTGAAGTACTCGATGGCCTGCACCTCGTGCACGCCCTCGCAGGAGTTTCGAAGTTCGCCCCAGCGCGTGAGGTAGTCGCGTGTTGATTCTTCAGGGCCTTGCACGCACAAGGAGAGCTGGCGCGGCTTGGGAGGTCGCTTGTACGTGCTGGTGAAGTTGCGAATGAAGGCTTCAGTAAATTTGACCCAGCTATTGATGCTGCGGGGCTTCAGGCTGTTCAGCCATGTCCGGGCCGTGCCCTGGAGCATGAGGGGAAGATACTTCACGGCGACTCGCTTGTTGCCGTTGGCTATGTTGACGGCTGTGGAGTAGTCTATCAGCCAATCCTCCGGCTTCACGGAGCCGGTGTACTTGGGCGTGTCTCGGGGGAGCGTGAACCCTTTGGGGAAGGGCTCATCTCTGATGCGGGGCCCGAAGCAAGGCGGACCCAACTCATCTTCTTCTTCTAACGCCAGGGATCTGTGGAGTCGGTCGATCCGGTGGCGGGCGTCATTCTCTCCGACTCCCTCTCGGCGGCCAAGGCGACCTCCAAGAGTCGGATGCTCAACAGGCGGCGGGGAAACTCGCCGCTCTCTTCGGGGTGGGGGAGGCAGATAATCATCTCGCCGTTCCACTGCTCTGGGGCGACCGTCTTGGTCGCGCTCGATGGTGATGCGAGTCCGGCTGTGACTGGCAGCCGGCTCCTTCTGTTTCCTCCTGCGGACTCCGCCAGTCGGCGTCCGGGAGGTCGCGCCTTGATCTCGGCGAGGGGGTAAGTCGTCGTTCGGCTGCTGCAGCGCGTCTGCGCGGGCGCCTGCCGCGTTTTGTGCTGCAACCGCATCGAGGAGCTGCTGGACTCGCTCCGTTATTACACGGTGCTCTTCGCCTTCGAGGTTCTTCAGTTCTTCGGTCGCCGCTTGGGCGGCGCAGATGTTCTCCGCAGGGGTGGCGTACACGGGGCGTTTCGCCCCGAGCAAGTCGGCGATGGCCGCGCTGCGCTCTCGGACCGCACCTAGACGGCTCGGCCTAGTCGGAGCCGGCGAGCCGCCTACAGCACGATCCATCTCGCGCTGGTATGCTTCTGACAAGCGTCTCATGCTCGCCAACTTCTTGGCGCCTTCGATGATCTGAAGGCGGCGTTCTTCCAGCATCTCCGCGTCCGCGTCCTCTGGGATGGGCGCGGCCAGGTCTTGCAGGGCCGCTGGCAGCGGGTCCTGGGCGTTTTCGCCGGAGTGCTCGCCGTGGCCGATGACGAGAACCTCCGTGACGGCGCTTCCGCCACCCTCCTCGTACGGAAGCGGCTCGTCGTAGACCACCACGTTGGTGGGGAAGATATCGAGCGATACGGCGTCGGAGTCGACCAGCATCGGGTCGGAGGAGCCTACGGACTCCAAATCTACGGCGGGCTCGCCGGCGACGTGGAGTTGGTCGAGGAGGCCCGCGAGGAGGCTCTCGGGGCCACCCGTCCTGCACTCAGTGTGGGCTCGTCGGAGAGGCGCACCTCGCCAATGAGTTCGGCGAGGCCGCTTGCAGCGCAGACGGCTTCAGCGCCGCGCAGCATGTCGATGCAGACTCCATCTGGCGAGCCGGGCTGGCTGCGCTCGCCAGGGAGGAAGAGGGTTCCCGTCCAGAACAGATCTCTGGACGACGGTGCACCTCGCCCCACGGTGGGCGCCAAATGTCGCGGGTTGGATGCGACATATGCCAACGGGTGGCTTATCATGGTGGGGGTGAGTAGAACATCGCCGGTGCCTGGAAACGGGATGAGGCGCAGACATGCACGCCGACGAATCTTACCCAGCTTCGGGGCTCTCCGGGGAGATAACACCCCTACTGCTGCTCTGCGGGGTCTCCGCATGATCACTATGGGACGATAATACAAAGGTGCTCCCTGAGCTGTTTCGGGTGGCGGGAGGGAGCAAGGCTGGCACCTTCCTTTGCTTGCTATGTGTCTAAAAACCTATCCAGGGCCGAACCCTTTGCATGGGTGCCCCGGGGGGTTTATATAGGCCTACCCCCCGAGGATATAATGGTAAACTGACTGGGTGTGGCCCCCAGCTGTCTGTCTCTCATGCCGCCCCCCCTGCCGGCTTCTGGGGCCCGCCGACTGGCGGGCCCCGCGGACAGGCCGGGCACTGTGCAACACTCCTGATGACGCAGGTTCGGTCATGGGGTCGTGGGAACAGTGCCGCCGTCTGTCGGGCGATCACTGTCGCCACTCCCCGTCCAATCTGGTTTATGGTTCGTGGGGCCCTGACTGAGAGGCGGCCGACTCTGGGAAGGCCGACTCCCGCAGGGCCGTCTTCGGACTCTCCGGCCATCTTCTTCTCCCTCACTAACGGGGGGCCCGGCGGTCTTCGGGCCGTACAGGCCGCCGTCGTGGGCACAGTGCCTTGCGCACTGTGGCTGAAGTCAGGGGAGGCATGGCAACAGTGCCGCGCCTTACCGGAGATCTCCTGGTGGTACGGCTCACTGTAGCCATGCCTACCTCCCGTAGGTTTGAGGGGACGGCCACGTCGGGACCGTACCCTGCGTCGGTCTTCGTGAAAAGGTCGCGGGCCGACTCTCATAGTCGGCCCCTTGAAAGTTCGCAAGCCCGGAGTCGGCTTGCTTCAGAGTCGCCAGCTGGGACTCGGCCTTCTTTGAAGGTCGCCAGCCGGGACTCGGCCTTCTTCGAAGGTCGCCGTCTGGGACTCGGCTGAGGGGCACGGCCTGCCCCGATGTCTTGAAAGATCTTGGGACCCGGGTCAGCCTACTCGTGGCCCATTACTCCGACAGTAGGTTGCCCTGCGTTCACCCGTGAGCTGCGGCAGGTCCAGTGGCCCAGTACCAAGAACTTCAAGCCAGACGTGCCCGAGAAGTACGATGGCAGGATACATCCGTCAGAGTTCCTCAGCGTCTACACCATCGCGGTGCAGGCTGCCAGAGGGCGAGACGAGAAGATCCTCGCCAACTACTTCCCGCTGGTGCTCAAGCCCAACGTCAGATCTTGGCTCATGCACTTGCCGGACAGCTCCGTTTCTTCGTGGGCGGACCTGTGCCATCAGTTTGTCGATGCCTTCACAGGCGGCCACAAGCCCCATGGCCAAGAGAGCGATCTTCATCTGCTCGCCCAGAAGGAAGGAGAACCCTTGCGCAAGTATATACAAAGATTCAGTCAGGTGCAGCGCAACATCCCAGATGTCCACCCTGCCGCAGTTATCATCGCGTTTCATTAGAACGTGCGTAACCGCAGGATGAGGGAGGAGATGGCGATGTCCAAAATTAGAGATGTCAGCGAGCTATATGCTCTGGCCGACAAGTGTGCACGGGCTGAAGAAGGGAGGAAACTCCCCGGAGAGAACACAGGAGCTGAGGGATCTGACAGTGAGGATGCCCCTCCGGCAAGGAAGAACCGGAGGCGGAATAACAGAAAGAGAAAGGCCAAGGATGTGCTAGTTGTTGAGCAGTCCGGCAGCGGAGGCGGATCCGAGAAGGCTAGAGCTGGTGACTCCGACGAGGCTGTGGTGGCCGCCGACAAGCAGGACGGCTCCGGCAAGCAGTACTGCAAGATCCACCGCACCAAGGGCCATGACCTCCAAGCCTGCAAGAAAGTTGAGCAGATGGCGGAGCTACAGAAAGCTGAATACGAGCGCCGCGACAAGGAGAAGGCCCGGGAAGGTGGCGGAGGATCCGGCAAGAAGTATCCCGCCCGGGGAGGGTGCCGCGGCAAGGCCAAACCGTGGCAAGGAGATAGGCCTCCCCGCGGCCGTGACAAGGACGAAGACGAAGATGAGGATGATGAGATGGAGGAAGATGAGACTGACGAGCAGGAGTTCCAGAAGGCAACAGAGGTGTTGTGCGTCGACGGTGGTGCTTCTCTACACACCTCGCACCGCCAACTCAAACAGTGGGTGCGGGAAGTGAACGCAGCAGAACCGTCCGTTGAGTCGCGCAAGCCCCTGAAGTGGTCCAGCACGCCCATCATCTTCGATGTTGAGGATCAAAGAAGAAGAAGACCAAGTCCGGCAAGAGTAGCTCTGATGCCCACTCCGGCAAGCGCACCTCTTCGGAGTGCTGCGCTACCGTCGAGGATGCACCATCGAGCTCCACCGGCAAGTGCAAGAAGGTAAAGACAGCTTCACCAGAGACCAAGAAAGTGGCCGCCAAGGAGGACGACACTGGTGGTACCTTCACCATCAGTGCCACGCTTGACCCTAAATAGGAAAGCGCGCTCGTTGCTTTCCTGCGGGCGAATGTCAATGTGTTTGCGTGGCAACCATCTGACATCCCTGGTGTTCCCAGGAAAGTAATTGAGCACCACCTTGCCGTCTGTCCTCATGCGCGGCCCGTCAAGCAGAGAGTCAGAAAACAAGCAGTGGAGCGTCAAGAGTTCATTGCAGAGGAGATCAAGAAGTTGGAAGCAGCGGGCCTGGTCCGAGGAGTACTCCACCCAACGTGGTTAGCCAATCCAGTAGTCGTGCGCAAGGAAAACAGGAAGTGGAGGCTTTGTATTGAATTCACTGATGTTAATAAAGCTTGTCCCAAGGATCCATTTCCCTTGCCGCGCATTGACCAGATTGTCGACTCCACGGCAGGATGTGATCTGCTTTTGTTCCTTGATGCATACTCAGGATATCACCAGATCTTCATGGCAGAAGAGGATGAAGAGAAAATTGCATTCATTACTCCATGTGGCACGTACTGCTTTGTGCGCATGCCCTTCGGACTAAAGAATGCTGGTTCAACATTTGCAAGAGTAGTCAGTCATGCTTTTGAGCCACAGTTGCACAGAAATGTAGAAGCTTACATGGATGACATAGTGGTCAAGAGCAGAGACAGAGCAACTTTGATCCAAGATTTGGACGAGACCTTCACAAATCTGCGCAAGATCAATCTCAAGTTGAATCCCGAGAAGTGTGTGTTTGGAGTTCCTTCCGGCAAGCTTCTCGGATTCTTTGTGTCACAGAGGGGGATTGAGGCCAATCCCGACAAGATCAAGGCCATCGAGCAAATCGAAGCACCGAAGCGAGTCAAGGATGTGCGAAGACTTGCCGGCTGTGTTGCCGCTCTCAGTAGGTTCATTTCTAAGTCTGCTGAGCGCGCCCTGCCATTTTTCAAGATTTTGAAGAAGGCAGGACCAATAAAATGGACTCCAGAAGCGGAGGCTGCGCTGCAGGACTTGAAGAGATACCTATCCTCCACTCCAACACTTGTCGCACCTAAACCACAAGAGAAGTTGCTGCTGTACTTAGAGGCAACCAATCAAGTGGTTAGTGCTGCGTTGGTAGCGGAGAGGGGGGCAGATGGTGAGCCAACATCCGCGGCAAGCGAGTCCAGCGACAAGCAGGGGGCTTCCCCGACAAGCTCTGGCCCGACAAGTTCTGATCCGACAAGTCCTAGTCCCGGCAAGGACGGATCAGCACGGCCACAAGAAGAGAAACAGAAGAAGATGGTACAGCGCCTAGTTTATCTTGTCAGTTCCCCCTCGCAGGGGGCTGGATCGAGAGGAAGTTGGTTACTGGCGACTACTATCCGGCAGAGCTCCCCGAGGCCGCCGTCAAGAAGGTCCCCAAAATCAACACAAAGAGTGCTGAGGAGCAGTCTGCTCCGACAAGTCCTAGGGCTTGTTTCGTTGAAGCAGGCGCTCCCGACAAGCTGTGTTTCGACACGCTTGCCGGGGAGCATCACGCTCCGGCTGGATCCCAGATCCTTGCCGTAGAAGCGGATGTTCCCGCAGCAGCATTTGCGCCTTTAGTCCTTATCGTCGAGCCACAGGCTCCGGCATGGGCACAACAGATCGTCCATTTCCTTCAAGCAGGTGAACTCCCGAAAAGCAAGAAGAAGCAGAGGGAGTGGCCCGGCGATCAACCCGGCGATCAAATGGACAGGAGCTGTTGGCGGAGGTGCACGGACGACAGAAAAGCTAAGTTGCCAAAGTTTGAGCATGATTCAGTTTTTAAAGTTTTTGAGTTATATTCCTTGAAAGACCATGCCTTGTATGGAAAAGCTGTGCGCGGAGGAATCGACTCGCGGCTAAGTCGCGCCCTTCATTTGCTTCGAGTCCGCTCAGCAATGAAAGTGTGCTGCAACTAGCCCCGACAAGGTTTCTTGCCAGAACAACACCGCCGGCAGGCTGCTGATGTTCCGCACTCAGCAAGTGTGTTCCCACTGGCAAGTTCCCTAAAAGCGTAGGGTAAAAACATACAAAGGATGGAATTGAGTAAAGGATATAACAGTTGTACTCCTCGAACGACCGTGCCTTGTATGAAAAACCTGTGCACGGAGGAATCGACTCGTGGCTAAGTTGCGCCCTTAATTTGTTTCGGAGTCCGCTCAACAATGAAAGTGCGCTGCAACTAGCCCCGACAAGGTTTCTTGCCGGAAGCAACACCGCCAGCAGGCTGCTGATGTTCCGCACTCAGCAAGTGTGTTCCCACCGGCAAGTCCCCTAAAAGCGTGGGGTAAAAATATACAAGGCACGGAATCAAGTAAAGGATATAACATAGCGAGCATTCCCTTTTTCATTAAAAAACATCCCACTCGGGTACAATCCAGAGAGGATGAAAAACATGAAAAAGGGGATTACAAGTCTTAAGTGCAGCTAAGGCCCGAAGGCTTACAAATTAAAAAGATAAGATGCCCGTAATCCTTTTCCTGTCCCTCTTTTCAGGAGGTAGGTCAAGGAGGCGAGAAGGGCAAAAGGGGCGCCTAGGCGAACTACGGGTGCCAGAAGACACCAAGAGAACATCCCAGGGGCCGTCCGAAGGCTGGATGGTGATGGAGGCGCCGGAAGCAGAGCTCGAAGATGGGGCGGCAGGACGTCAGCATGCTGTCGAGGGAACTACGCCCTCGTACTCCGACATGACGGCCTTGCCGCTGGCCCTCTTCCTCTTCCGCAGCCTCCCTGCGCCAGCCGCCCAAGGAGACGACCCCGGGGAGTTCAAGGGGCCGGCAACCCGGATGATGGGGTCGCCGGTGGCGCGCGAAGCAGCGCCCGACACCTGGTCGGGCCCGCCACTCCGCCGCCCGCTATCCTCGTCGTCGCTGTCGCTCTCCTCCTCGTCACTCTCGCTCGACGGGGAGTCTTCGCTATCGGAGGAGCTGTCCACGCAGCACCTCGCCCGTACGCCGGAGTCCTCGAAGACCTTGACGGAGAGGAGGTCGCCCTCCATTAACTTAAAATGGAGGGTGAACCCCGCTGTCAAGCTGTGGATGCGGGCGAACGTCTTCCACCCACGATCAAGATACATCACATTAGGGGCTGGGTATACAACGTGGACTCGCGTGCCGCTGATCCCACAGCCCCTCATGTGCAATCTCAACGTCTCGGGCGGTTCTGGCTCCATCGAGTTCGCAAATGGAGCTGGCAGCCGGAGGCGACGACGAGGCGCTCGGCGCAACCTGACGAAGAACTCGCAAGGGTCGTCCCCCGTATGGACCGCCGTGAGGGGAGGAACCGCCGGCGGAGGCGGAGATGCTGCGCCGCCCCGTCTGCCTCTTCCCTGAACGCCTCGGCCTCCTCCTCGGCCTCGTCCATGACCTCGCCCCCTCCCTCTTCCCCCCGCGGCTGGCTCTGCCACCACGGGTGCAGGATAGGGAGGGATGCACTGCCTAGCGGCGACCCTCGCCGCCACCGATGAAGGACCAGGGTTCCCTTTCTCCAGGCGAATGGGAGAAAGGGGAACGGAAGCTGAAGAAAGGAGAAGACGAGAGAGTGCGGTTTTCTGCGCTCCCCTCTCGCCCTTCTTAAAGGAGCGAGGTGGGGGCTCGGCCGCCCCGCTCGGCGAATCAGAGCACGGGAAGAGCAGGGAATCGGGGCCGACCCGCTGCCTCCGCCCATGACGGCTCGGTTTCCCACCTCCACCGTCTGCGACCCCGAGTGCATGGGAGCCGCGTGGCGGGGACGCAGAACTGAGGCGACAGATGAGATGACCTCACGATGCCTCGAAAATCA
>NC_041393.1:600102626-600109445 GCF_002162155.2 Triticum dicoccoides
ATCCCACGACGCCTTCATCGACGCGTGCCGTTACAAAGGGGGGGGGGGGCGGTGGACGCGGAGTCAGATTTAATGCAGACCCAGGCCGCGTGTGCCCGTGCCCTGTTTTGGGCCTGGCCCAACAGCGCTCGGCACCGTGTATGGCCCAGGCCCGGGGGCTCCTGTCGGTGTACTAAAGTAGGGGTACCTTAGTACCCCGAACTTGTGCATGGGCAGTCGCAGCGTCCCGTGGCAAGGCTTGCCGGACGTCCGCCAAGATCCTCCACTATTCCTATTTACTGCCATTGAAGAACAAAGTGTTAGCTAAGAAGACAAGGCCCCGGCAAGAGGATCTTTCCGGGAAGGACAAAGGCCCCGGCAAGAGGAGCTTGCCGGGAAGACCAACTAAGGCACTTCAAGAAACTTGCCGCAACGCCCCGCGCGTCCCCGCAAGGCCCGGCGAGCGGCAAGCTTGCTGGTGCGACAAGATAAGGGCCGCGGCAAGGCTGCCACTCTGCGCCCACGCTCCAGCACATCCAACGACGTGTCGCCACAAGATCGCTCCTGGTGCACGTGGCGGGAAGCTGTGCAGCATGGCGGTGCGAGGTGGCAAGCGAGGCTGACAAGGAGGCCATCGTGGCGATCGGTGGCGCCCCTAACGGTCGTTTCCTTGCACTGTTGGGGCGATCGGACGGGCATTAAATGCCTTTGTCCCCTGCCGTCAGAGTTAGGTAGGGGACACTGTTGGTAGTAGTTGTACCAACCTGCGTTTTTACCCTTTTACCCCTCTTTCTACGCTGCCACCTGTTGGTGACCCCTTTAGCCTATAAAAACGAGGCCCATGCGCACGTAGAAGGGGTTCGGCGGTTAGTTCGGTTCGACTCATTCGACACCACAACCCAAATATGCTCATACTCTTGAGCAAGAACAAAATACAAACACAAAGCAGCAGTAGGAGTTTTATCTCTCCAGAGAGCTCCGAAGCTGGGTAAAATCCCCCCCGCGTGCTCTTGCCTCGATCCGCTCTGCGCGCGCCCTCCGCTCCCTTGCCGGACCAGAAGGGGCCCCCTGCCCCATAGGTGCTCGTGCTCGTTCCCCACGACATCTTTGGCGCGCCAGGTAGGGGGGCGTCGAGGTCGTGCGTATCTGATCCGGCGTCTACGCGCGCTACATCAACGTCTTCATCGACATGCCGCCGAAGAAAAAGACTTCGGAGGTGGCCGCCCCGTCTGCGACTTCCCTACCGCCACCGGAGCAAACAGGCGGTGGGGTGGACGCCGGCGGAGGAGCGGGCACCGGCGGGGGGACGCGCATCGTCACCTGGTCCAAGGACAAGGCCCCGCAAGGCTCAGCTTCTGCACATCCACCGCACCCCTCCCAGGAGGTGCAAGATCGACAACGCCACGGTGCTCCCAGCACCGTACTCGCGTTGGAGCAAGGCCAAGCTGGTGGGTCACGGGACGCTGAACGCCAGCATGCGCGTCAGCACGCTGGCACGAGCGCAGTGCGGTCGCCTGTACGAGATGTTGCTCCTTCTAACACTGTTAGGAGTTTGAGCATGTCTCGCACCTCGCGTCGCTCACCGCCGCCACCCAAGACTCTAGAGGAAGCGCTGGCCCGAGCCCAGCTGCTTCTAGATTACCCTCCAGCGCCGGACAAAATCGACGACTGGAGGGCCGCCATTTATAGCCTCATCGGCTTCGCCAACGGCGACAAGCCCCGGCAACCGAGCACATCGAAGCCCTGGCAAGACGCCCAGGCACAAGCCGACGCCGACAAGACCGCTGGAGGTGCCACCACTGCACACTCCCCGTCCCGAAGGCCAAGATCGCCGACTCACCGGGCCAATCTCGACACCGACTCCACCGCGTCGTCGGACCCGCGAGCTCGCCGCGATCAACGCCAAGTCCTCCAAGAACGACGACACGAAGACGCTCGCACTCGCATCGAATGTCGAAGAGAAGCGCGGCGTCAATCTGACAAGCACGCTGGGCCCACTGTCGATATGCATGCGCCAGGGGAGCCAGGCGACTTGCCGTACGCGGTAGGTGTCGGGGGTTGGATGCGACATATGCCAACGGGTGGCTTATCATGGTGGGGGCGAGTAGAACATCGCCGGTGCCTGGAAACGGGATGAGGCGCAGACATGCACGCCGACGAATCTTACCCAGCTTTGGGGCTCTCCGGGGAGATAACACCCCTACTGCTGCTCTGCGGGGTCTCCGCATGATCACTATGGGACGATAATACAAAGGTGCTCCTTGAGCTGTTTCGGGTGGCGGGAGGGAGCAAGGCTGGCACCTTCCTTTGCTTGCTATGTGTCTAAAAACCTATCCAGGGCCGAACCCTTTGCATGGGTGCCCCGGGGGGTTTATATAGGCCTACCCCCCGAGGGTACAATGGTAAACTGACTGGGTGTGGCCCCCAGCTGTCTGTATCTCATGCCGCCGCCTCCCCCTGCCGGCTTCTGGGCCCGCCGACTGGCGGGCCCCGCGGACAGGCCGGGCACTGTGCAACACTCCTGATGACGCAGGCTCGGTCATGGGGTCGTGGGAACAGTGCCGCCGTCTGTCGGGCGATCACTGTCGCCACTCCCCATCCAATCTGGTTTATGGTTCGTGGGGCCCTGACTGAGAGGCGGCCGACTCTGGGATGGCCGACTCCCGCAGGGCCGTCTTCGGACTCTCCGGCCATCTTCTTCTCCCTCACTGACGGGGGGCCCGGCGGTCTTCGGGCCGTACAGGCCGCCATCGTGGGCACAGTGCCTTGCGCACTATGGCTGAAGTCAGGGGAGGCATGGCAACAGTGCCGCGCCTTACCGGAGATCTCCTGGTGGTACGGCTCACTGTAGCCATGCCTACCTCCCGTAGGTTTGAGGGGACGGCCACGTCGGGACCGTACCCTGCGTCGGTCTTCGTGAAAAGGTCGCGGGCCGACTCTCATAGTCGGCCCCTTGAAAGGTCGCAAGCCCGGAGTCGGCTTGCTTCAGAGTCGCCAGCTGGGACTCGGCCTTCTTTGAAGGTCGCCAGCCGGGACTCGGCCTTCTTCGAAGGTCGCCGTCTGGGACTCGGCTGAGGGGCACGGCCTGCCCTGATGTCTTGAAAGATCTTGGGACCCGGGTCAGCCTACCCGTGGCCCATTACTCCGACAGTAGTCCCCGAAGCTGGTGAAGCCCGGCGGGTGCCACCTCGAGGGGCTTCAGCAGTTTCATTTCATCTAGTGCCGACTCTGAGACTCGGCTGCTGTTGCTTTGGGCCGCCTCGCCGAAGTCGGACTCGTTCGGCGAGGGGCCGCCATCCGCAAGTCGTGGCGGGAAAACAGGAGGCGTATCGGTCACGCCTCCCTGCCATTATCGGGACGGTCCTGTCGCGCGGCGCCATGTGGAGGCGATAGTCTGTCCAGCCACGCGCGTGACGGGACGGGCCGTCTGGTGGGGCCCGCCATTACCGCGCCTCGGGCCCCGAGCGGATCCGCTGTGGCCGAGGGCGGTTGGCATCCCCACGTTGCTACTGCGCGCAGTAACTTCGTGGGGGTTGATCGGGGGCGGCGTGGGGCCGCGGGCGCAGTTAATCCCCCTTTCGCCCCCTCGGCTTCTCAGCCCGTAGGGCTATAAGTAGGCGGGGAGGAGCGGGGCGGCACTGCACGCGCACTCTCTCGCCCGCTCTCCCGCCCTTCTCCTTCCTTCGCCGTGAGCCACGACATTCTTCCTCCGCCGCGAGCCAAAACCTTCTTCCTCGCCGGCGATGAGTTCTTCTTCCGCCGTGCCGCCCGCCTCGCGCTCCGGCGAGTGGGATGGCTCGGACGTGGAGGCGGAGGACATTGAGTTCCTTCGCCTGACTCGCCGTCTCCCCAGCGTGGACCTGGTGCACGCCCGTCCCGCGCCGGCGGGAGAGATCCGGCCCGCGCCGGAGGAGGGCGAGCGGGTCATCTTCCGCTCGCATCTTATGCGCGGGCTGGGGCTTCCGGCGAGCGGATTCTTCTGCTCGTTTCTCGAGTTCCACAAACTGCAGCCGCACCACCTCACCCCCAATGCGGTGGTGCTTCTCTCCGCCTTTGCCACCCTGTGCGAAGGCTACATCGGCGTTCTCCCCACCCTCGAGCTGTGGGGGGAGTTCTTCTCCGCCAAACTCGGCACTCAGGCCGCCGGCACGCCGGCTCAGTGCGACACCTACATCGCGGTGCGGCGCTCGACGGCCGACAATCCTTTTCCGCCCATCCCCCTGCCCCATAGGTGCTCGTGCTCGTTCCCCACGACAGGGGGGGCTATAATAAAGATGATCCTTGGGTTAATTACTCCCAAGGGAAATGTAGGTGGTGGTGAGGCAAATGGTAAAACCAAGGTTGGGCCTTGCTGGAGGAGTTTTATTCAAAGCGAACTGTCAGGGGGGTCCCATAAATCACCCGACCGCGTTAGGAACGCAAAATCCGGGAACATAACACCGGTATGACGGAAACTAGGGCGGCAAGAGTGGAACAAAACACCAGGCATAAGGCCGAGCCTTCCACCCTTTACCAAGTATATAGATGCATTAATAATATAAGAGATATTGTGATATCCCAACCAAAACCCTGTCCACCATGGAGAAATCTTCAACTTCACCTGCAACTAGCAATGCTACAAGAGGGGCTGAGCAAAGCGGTAACATAGCCAAACAACGGTTTGCATAGGAAAGGTGTCAAAGGTTAGAGGTTCATGGCAATATGGGATGGCTTGAAAAACAGGTAATAGGTAGCGCAGCATAGCGATAGAACGAAGCAACTAGCATAGGAATGATAGTAGTGAGATCCAGGGTAGCGGTCATCTTGCCTGAAATCCCGCAAGGAAGAAGAACGAGTCCATGAAGAAGATGAAGCCACGAAGACAAACCACACGTAGACGAACGCATACTCACGATCGCAACGAAACGGGAACTATCGAGAAGAAGCACACAATATGGTAAACACACCACACATAGGCAAGACATGATGCACAACAAGCATGATGCATGAGAAAGCTAGATGAGGCTACTCATGGCAAGAGATGGTGCAAACAAGAACAACACATCAAGGCAAGTTTAAATGAGGCCGGAAACAACATATAACAATTCCGGTAAGTCCTCATATGCATATTTTGAAATTGGTCCAGAACTGAATAAACCTTATGTTCAAGTTGTTAAACAGCAAGTTAAGATGCACCACGATGATCTACACGAAATTCTAGTCAAGTTACATATAAAGTTCATTAGATTCGGAGCTACGGCCTAGAAGATATGAGCATAACAAGATAAACATGGCATCGATGCAAAATACATACAAACATCAAGCAAACACACCAAAATAAGGATGCAACATGATAATATGGAACTACATGCAAAAACAAGCAAGTTTCATATAGAGCACACTCAAAACGGAGCAACGGTGCAACACATACACACTATACAAGTCATAGCAACAATCTGTCCATAACAGCAACTAGGCATCTTACAAGCATCAAAACAACAAGCTACAACATCCCAACATAATAACAAAAGGCATGGGCATGAAGTACAGGTAAAGCATAACAAAACATGAACACTGAGCTATCTCCAGAAATCACTAGAACATGCTCCAAAACACACGGTAAGATTGCAAATAATAACAGTTTCAGACTTTAGCAGAAATAACATCAGGTTGAAATGTTTAGAGCTATCAAACAACATGTTACAGGAACTTATCATGGCAAACAAAGGCATGGCATGAATCTACTAAATGCATAGAACAACAGTCCCTTATTGACCATGAGCCAAAAAGGCATAGAAAATATGATGGCACCCATGTAAACATGGCAAGTTATATTATAGATTCAAACATGGCAGGAACAATAATAAGTAGGCATGTTCGTGAGCTTGAACCACTCACTACAGAGCAATACATGGCATGGAAACGCAACCAACAGTAAGAAGACATGTTTATGAAGCCAAGCATGGCAATAGCAAGTTCATAGGGTACATGGATCACTAGCAAACAATCATGGAAACATTGAACTTAATGTTAACAGGCTGACAGCAACATTATCAAGCAACTTTGGAGCAAGATAACAACATGTTCCAGCAGGCTATAATTGCAATCAAGGGCATGAATGGATAGGGCATAACATGTAGATCAAAACATGTTTATAGAGCATCTCCAGATTATGCACGAAATGACTAGTAGAAGCATGTTAACATAGCAACAAAATATAACAGAATCTGTCAGAAAAACAGCAACATCAACTACCCTACTTAAGAAGCTTGATACACTCAGCACACAACTCAAAAAAATACATGGTTGGCACCCCTGGAAAGATGGCATAGCATAGATCAACATACATGTAGACATCAACCTCATAGGATGCACACATCAAACATGGCAAAAATGATAAATGAGCAAGTTATAATAGTTTCAGCAGATTAACATCAACATGCACTCTTCCAACAGCATTTCGGGCATCAAGATGAGCTCAAATGAAAATGACGCAATGGAATGAAATGAAGTACTCGTCGAGGCGAACAATTTGACATATTACACACACGGAACGGAGCTACGGATGCAGAGATATGATGGCATGAACATGGCATGATAATGTGCAAATAACAGGGACTTAGTGGATTTTCGGGGTCAACCTGCGGGCACGCGAACCGAGGTTCACCGGATCCTCGCCGGAGTTGGGAGAACGGGCGCCGGAGCTGCGGGAGAGGTCGGGGAGGACGGGCCCCCGCCGGATCTGGCTGGATCCGGCAAGGGACGGCGGCGGAGGGAGCACAGGGGGGCCGGCGGCGAGCTCGATCCGGCCGGCCGGCGCCGGGGATGGCAACAGCGGCGGGCCAGGCGGAGGGGCGCGGG
>NC_041393.1:600110089-600116619 GCF_002162155.2 Triticum dicoccoides
CGGGGCGCCACGTGGCTCGACCGGATTCGCCGGGGGCGCGGCGGCGGACGTGTCCGGCGCCGGGCGGACGTGTCCGGCGCGCGGAGGAAGATGGGGGCTAGGGTTTGGACCGCGAATTTCGGGGGAGAGGGCATATTTATAGATAGAGGGAGCTAGGAGAGTCCAAATGAGGAGCGGTTTTCGGCCACGCGATTGTGATCGAACGACCGAGAGCATGGAAGAGACTTGGATGGGTTTTGGGCCACTTTGGAAGGGGTGTTGGGCTGCAACAAAAGAGGCTTTTACGGTTACCCGGTTAACCGTTGGAGTATCAAATGACCTCCAAATGGCACGAAACTTGACAGGCGGTCTACTGGTGCTATACCAAGGCCGCTTGGCAAACCTCGGGCTATTCCGAGAAAGTTTAATACCTGCTCACAACGAAAGACAAAAGGGGAACGCCGGAGGACATAGGAGTGCCGGATCGCAAAACGGACAATGGGGAAAAGGGCCGGATGCAAGAGACGAACATGAATGTGAAATGAGATGCACATGATGACATGATATGAAATGCAGATGATGACATGGCAAAGTGCAACACGCAAGCAAAGGACATGGCAACGACGACGAATAACTGGCAGACACCTGGCGCAACAAATCCGGGGCGTTACAACACTCCTCCACTAACAAGAGATCTCGTCCCGAGATCTTAGGACCGAGACGGAAGGGAAAAATGGATGAGGTGAATCAAGAACTCAAGAGAAGAAGCAAAGAATCGAGAGCACTCGAGAAGAAGAGAGGAACGACGAGAATGACAAGAATGGAAAACTCACGGAATCAGATAGACTATGAAACGACTCGTTCTAACCGGAGTGGTTAGAATGAGAAAAGAAACAAATAAGACTGAAAGGATTTAGGCAGCACTCCGGCTAAAATGAAAGGAATAGAACACGAACTAGAGAGGATGGAATGATACTTGATAAGCTCTTGAAGAATGAATTAAATCATGAAGAACCACCATGAAGAACTCCGGTAACAAAAGGATGGTGAGATAGAAATGATGGAAGAAAGAATAAGATGAGCCTTGTGATGACTAGATGAAGGTTCCGACGAAAAGGCCGAGGAAATATGAACTCCGGAAAAAGATAAGATGAAAAACGCTTGGAACTAGAATTTATTCATCAAGAACAAACTCCGAAGGAAAGGGATTAATCGCTTGGATGAAATAAGAATAAGATTTATTGTATGCTTATCCTTCATCAAATTAAATTGATGACAAGCAATGGATTTACATATTACTTATTCTTCTTGAAAAAGACTTGAGAAGTGACATATCGCAAACTTGGGAAGGTCTTCATGAACCACCGGTAGGATAGAAAAGAACGAATGGATTAATATGATAATCAAGGAAAAAGAATCTTGAACGAACCACCGTAAGAATTCAAAAATGACTGATGAAAGAGTATGAATCACCGGGAAGAATTAGAAAAGCACAAATATGCTTGAGGGGATTTAGATACAAAAGAAACAAAGAGATCATGAGCTGATTAACGAACACTTGAACGAAGCACCGGAAGAATATTGAGATGAACGAAAGGGCACGGATAATAATTGGAGAACGAATCTGAAAACTTAGAACGAAGTAATCTTCCGAAAATATGGCCTCCGGATGATCGAGAGAGAAAGCACTCCTGAAATGCTCCGGATGGATGAAAAGAATTTGCATGACTTGAAACAATTTGATAGGATAACATCGAGCTAGCACTGCGAATCTCCGGGGAACGGACAAGATTTAGAGGGAAAACTCTTCTTCGGTCTTCAAATGGCGACGGAAAACAACACCAAAATTACTGAGATACTCCGGGAGAAAGAAAAACGAAGAGGTCGAGCCAATAATGAAAAGAATTTGAAAGCGATCTTGAAGAAGGCATGTGACTGATAAAATCCATTCTTACGTCACACTTGAAAAGAATTGTGAATGACTCCGGGGGAATTAGAAGAGTCAGGTAAGATCCTGGGAAAAGACCTGTGGGTTAGGGCCCACTGAAGAGATAACACCATTGGAAAAGGATGTTAAACAGATAGATGATGCACCGGAACAATGAAATATTTGAATGAGGTGACAACCTCGAATTAATTCGAACACAGACGAATCTCCTGAGATGTCTTGAGCACTCCGGAAGGATAAACTGGCGAGAGGCGAATGAGCAAGGGGAAAACATTTGAGCCGAGGAAAAGAATATGATCAACACCGAAAAAACTTGAATTGAGTCCACCGGAAAAGAAAAAGAGATGAAGAATGACGAACAAGACGAGAATTCACCGGTTGAAATAATTGACAAAACACTGAAGAGGCTCCACACGAATGAAATTGATGGTCGAAACAGACTCAGACTTCGGGAAGAAGAGGGTGGGAGGGCGGGAAAAACAAAGGCAACTTGGATGGGGGAACCGACGAATATCTTGAAGAGAAAACACCGGTTGAAATCATTGAGGAAAGAAAGCAAAGACTTCGCACGAGTAGGATGGATACTCGATTACGGACTCCGGTTCCGAGAGGAAGAAGGGTGGGTGGGTGGGAAAAGAAGACAACTGAGGTTTGAACTTGACAACGATGAAGAGGCTCGAGTCAACTTGACGAGAAATGCACCAAATGAAAAGAGCTGAGAAACAACGATCGGAAAACCAACTGCGTGAACCTAAAGAAAAATTTGAATGGGAAGAGGAGTAGTTCAAAACACCTACGTCAAGATTCCTCACCAGAGTGACGAAGGGGCTGAGGAGTAAAAAGAATTCCTACTCTCCGATATAACTAGACTCCAAAAACAGTTTTCTTCTAGACTCAACAACGGCCAAACTACACGATCAATCTAGGGGGCTCCTAGGGTCGGCCGAGGCTCTGATACCAACTTGTCACGCCCAATATGCGACCCTATCCAAAAGGAACTCGAAGGTCCCACCAAGGATAGACCCGCATATTGAAACGCTTTTGCAAGGTGGATATCATTACATCAACATTACATAATAGATGGGGATACATACATAAGGCATACAATGCCACATGAATACAACATCATACATAAGATCAACATCCGACCACGGATGAAACACAAAATAGAAACTCAAACAATATCCACCCTGCTAGCCCAGGCTGCCGACCTGGAACCTATCCCCTGATCAAAGAAGCAGAAGAAGAACTCAACGCAAGCAAGCATCGCTCTCGCGTCATGATCATCACATAACCTGTACCTGCAACTGTTGTTGTAGTAATCTGTGAGCCACGAGGACTCAGCAATCCCATTACCATGGGTATCAAGACTAGCAAAGCTTAATGGGAAAGGAAGGGGTAAAGTGGTGAGGTTGCAGCAGCGACTAAGCATGATATGGTGGCTAACATACGCAAAGAAGAGCGAGAAGAGAACAAGAGGAACGGTCGTGAAGCTAGCAATGATCAAGAGGTGATCCTGAACTCCTAGTTACGTCAAACATAACCCAGAAACCGTGTTCACTTCCCGGACTCCGCTGAGAAGAGACCATCACGGCTACACACGCGGTTGATGCATTTTAATTCAGATCTGGTGTCAAGTTATCTACAACCGGACATTAACAAATTCCCATCTGCCACATAACCGCGGGCACGGCTCTCGAAAGTTTAAACCCTGCAGGGGTGTCCCAACTTAGCCCATGACAAGCTCTCGCGATCAACGAAGGAATAGACCTTCTCCCAGGAAGACCCGATCAGTCTCGGAATCCTGGTTTACAAGACATTTCGACAATGGTAAAACAAGACCAGCAAAGCCGCCCGATGCGCCGACAATCCCGATAGGAGCTGCACATATCTCGTTCTCAGGGCAACACCGGATAAGCGAAGCGTACAGGTACCGACGAATCCAAGTTGCCAAGGAATGGTCCCGCACGGTGCTCTAGTTTGGACCAACACTTAGACAAGCATTGGCCCGGGGGGGGGGGCTATAATAAAGATGACCCTTGGGTTAATTACTCCCAAGGGAAATGTAGGTGGTGGTGAGGCAAATGGTAAAACCAAGGTTGGGCCTTGCTGGAGGAGTTTTATTCAAAGCGAACTGTCAGGGGGGTCCCATAAATCACCCGACCGCGTTAGGAACGCAAAATCCAGGAACATAACACCGGTATGACGGAAACTAGGGCGGCAAGAGTGGAACAAAACACCAGGCATAAGGCCGAGCCTTCCACCCTTTACCAAGTATATATAGATGCATTAATAATATAAGAGATATTGTGATATCCCAACCAAAACCCTGTCCACCATGGAGAAATCTTCAACTTCACCTGCAACTAGCAACGCTATAAGAGGGGCTGAGCAAAGCGGTAACATAGCCAAACAACGGTTTGCATAGGAAAGGTGTCAAAGGTTAGAGGTTCATGGCAATATGGGATGGCTTGAAAAACAGGTAATAGGTAGCGCAGCATAGCGATAGAACGAAGCAACTAGCATAGCAATGATAGTAGTGAGATCCAGGGTAGCGGTCATCTTGCCTAAAATCCCGCAAGGAAGAAGAACGAGTCCATGAAGAAGATGAAGCCACGAAGACGAACCACACGTAGACGAACGCATCCTCACGATCGCAACAAAACGGGTACTATCGAGAAGAAGCGCACAATATGGTAAACACACCACACATAGGCAAGACATGATGCACAACAAGCATGATGCATGAGAAAGCTAGATGAGGCTACTCATGGCAAGAGATGATGCAAACAAGAACAACACATCAAGGCAAGTTTAAATGAGGCCGGAAACAACATATAACAATTCCGGTAAGTTCTCATATGCATATTTCGAAATTGGTCCAGAACTGAATAAACCTTATGTTCAAGTTGTTAAACAGCAAGTTAAGATGCACCACGATGATCTACACGAAATTCTAGTCAATTTACATATAAAGTTCATTAGATTCGGAGCTACGGCCTAGAAGGTATGAGCATAACAAGATAAACATGGCATCGATGCAAAATACATACAAACATCAAGCAAACACACCAAAACAAGGATGCAACATGATAATATGGAACTACATGCAAAAACAAGCAAGTTTCATATAGAGCACACTCAAAACGGAGCAACGGTGCAACACATACACACTATACAAGTCATAGCAACAATCTGTCCATAACAGCAACTAGGCATCTTACAAGCATCAAAACAACAAGCTACAGCATCCCAACATAATAACAAAAGGCATGGGCATGAAGTACAGGTAAAGCATAACAAAACATGAACACTGAGCTATCTCCAGAAATCACTAGAACATGCTCCAAAACACACGGTAAGATTGCAAATAATAACAGTTTCAGACTTTAGCAGAAATAACATCAGGTTGAAATGTTTAGAGCTATCAAACAACATGTTACAGGAACTTATCATGGCAAACAAAGGCATGGCATGAATCTACTAAATGCATAGAACAACAGTCCCTTATTGACCATGAGCCAAAAAGGCATAGAAAATATGATGGCACCCATGTAAACATGGCAAGTTATATTATAGATTCAAACATGGCAGGAACAATAATAAGTAGGCATGTTCGTGAGCTTGAACCACTCACTACAGAGCAATACATGGCATGGAAACGCAACCAACAGTAAGAAGACATGTTTATGAAGCCAAGCATGGCAATAGCAAGTTCATAGGGTACATGGATCACTAGCAAACAATCATGGAAACATTGAACTTAATGTTAACAGGCTGACAGCAACATTATCAAGCAACATTGGAGCAAGATAACAACATGTTCCAGCAGGCTATAATTGCAATCAAGGGCATGAATGGATAGGGCATAACATGTAGATCAAAACATGTTTATAGAGCATCTCCAGATTATGCACGAAATGACTAGTAGAAGCATGTTAACATAGCAACAAAATATAACAGAATCTTTCAGGAAAACAGCAACAGCAACTACCCTACTTAGGAAGCTTGATACACTCAGCACACAACTCACAAAAATACATGGTTGGCACCCCTGGAAAGATGGCATAACATAGATCAACATACATGTAGACATCAACCTCATAGGATGCACACATCAAACATGGCAAAAATGATAAATGAGCAAGTTATAACAGTTTCAGCAGATTAATATCAACATGCACTCTTCCAACAGCATTTCGGGCATCAAGATGAGCTCAAATGAAAATGATGCAATGGAATGCAATGAAGTACTCGTCGAGACGAACAATTTGACATATTACACGCACGAAATGGAGCTACAGATGCAAAGATATGATGGCATGAACATGGCATGATAATGTGCAAATAACAGGGACTTGGTGGATTTTCGGGGTCAACCTGCGGGCACGCGAACCGAGGTTCACCGGAGCCTCGCCGGAGTTGGGAGAACGGGCGCCGGAGCTGCGGGATAGGTCGGGGAGGACGGGCCCCCGCCGGATCTGGCCGGATCCGGCAAGGGACAGCGGCGGAGGGAGCATAGGGGGGCCGGCGGCGAGCTCGATCCGGCCGGCCGGCGCCGGGGATGGCAACGGCGGCGGGCCAGGCGAAGGCGCGCGGGGGC
>NC_041393.1:600117275-600162232 GCF_002162155.2 Triticum dicoccoides
GGGCGCCACGTGGCACGACCGGATTCGCCGGGGGCGCGGCGGCGGACGTGTCCGGCGCCGGGCGGACGTGTCCGACGCGCGGAGGTAGATGGGGGCTAGGGTTTGGACCGCGAATTTCAGGGGAGAGGGCATATTTATAGATAGAGGGAGCTAGGAGAGTCCAAATGAGGAGCGGTTTTCGGCCACGCGATTGTGATCGAACGACCGAGAGCATGGAATAGACTTAGATGGGTCTTGGGCCACTTTGGAAGGGGTGTTGGGCTGCAACAAAAGATGTTTTTATGGTTACCCGGTTAACCGTTGGAGTATCAAATGACCTCCAAATGGCACAAAACTTGACAGGCGGTCTACCGGTGCTATACCAAGGCCGCTTGGCAAACCTCGGGCCATTCCGAGAAAGTTTAATACCCGCTCACAACGAAAGACAAAAGGGGAACGCCGGAGGACATAGGAGTGCCGGATCGCAAAACGGACAACGGGGAAAAGGGCCGGATGCAAGAGACGAACATGAATGCGAAATGAGATGCACATGATGACATGATATGAAATGCAGATGATGACATGGCAAAGTGCAACACGCAAGAAAATGACATGGCAACGACGACGAATAACTGGCAGACACCTGGCGCAACGAATCCGGGGCGTTACACCCACCATGATAAGCCATCCTTTGGCATATGTCGCATCCAACCCCCGACATTTGGCGCCCACCGTGGGGCGAGGTGCACCGTCGTCTGGAGATATGTTCTGGACAGGAACCCTCTTCCTCCCTGGCGAGCGCAGCCAGCCAGGCTCGCCAGATGGAGTCTGCATCGACATGCTGCACGGCGCTGAGGCCGCCTGAGCCGCGAGCAGCCTCGCCGAGCTTGTCAGCGAGGTGCGCCTCTCCGACGAGCCTGCATCCGACGCAGGCACGGGTGGCCCCGAGAGCCTTCTTGCGGGCCTCCTTGACCAACTCCACGTCGCCGGCGAGCCTGCCGTGGACTTGGAGTCCGTAGGCTCCACCGACCCGATGCTGGTCAACTCTGACGCCGTGTCGCTTGACACTTTCCCCACCAATGTGGTGGTCTACGACGAGCCGCTTCTGTACAAGGAGAGCAGCGGAAGCGCCGTCACGGAGGTGCTCGTCATCAGTCAGGACGAGCACTCCGGCAAAGAAGCCCAGGACCCGCTCGCTGCGGTCCTACAAGACCTCATTGTGCCCATCCCAGAGGACGCAGACGCTGAGACGCTGGAGACACGCCGCCTTCAGATCATCGAGGGCGCCAAGAAGCTGGCAAGCATGAGGCGCTTGTCAGAGGCATACCAACGCGAGATGGATCGCGCCGTAGGCGGCTCGCCGGCTCCTACTGGGCCGAGCCGTCTAGGCGCGGTTCGGCAGCACGGCGCGGCCGTCGCCAACTTGTTCGGGGCAAAACGCCCCGTACACGCCACCCCAGCGGAGAACATCCGCGCCGCCCAAGCGGCGACTGACGAGCTAAAGAACTTCGAGGGAGAAGAGCGCCGTTTGATGACGAAGCGAGTCCAGCAACTCCTCGACGCGGTTGCTGCGCAGAACGCGGCCGGCGGCCGCACAGACGCGCTGCAGCAGCCGAATGACGACTTGCCTCCCCGCCGAGATCAAGGTGCGACCTCTCGGACGCCGACTGGCGGAGTCCGCGGAAGGAAAGAAAAGGAGCCGGCTGTCAGTCACAGTCGGACTCACATCACCATCGAGCGTGACCAAGACAGCCGCCCGAGAGCAGTAGAGCGACGAGACGACTACCTGCCTCCCCCGCCCAGAAGAGAGCGGCGAGTTTCCCCGCTGCCTGTTGAGCATCCGACTCTCGGAGGCCGCCTTGGCCGCCGAGAGGGAGTCAGAGATAACGACGCCCGCCATCGGATCGACCAACTCCACGGATCCCTGGCGCTGGAAGAAGAAGACGAGCTGGGTCCGCCTTGCTTTGGGCCCCGCATCCGAGACGAGCCCTTCCGCAAAGGGTTCACGCTCCCCCGAGACACACCCAAGTACACCGGCTCCATGAAGCCGGAGGACTGGCTGATAGACTACTCCACAGCCGTCAGCATAGCGAACGGCAACAAACGAGTTGCCGTAAAGTACGTTCCCCTCATGCTCCAGGGCACAGCCCGGACATGGTTGAATAGCCTGAAGCCCCGCAGCATCAACAGCTGGGTGGACTTCACTGAGGCCTTCATCCGCAACTTCACGAGCACGTACAAGCGACCTCCCAAGCCGCGGCAGCTTTCCTTGTGCGTGCAAGGCCCTGATGAATCAACGCGCGACTACCTCACGCGCCGAGGTGAGCTTCGGAACTCCTGCGAGGGCGTGCACGAGGTGCAGGCTATCGAGTACTTCACTGCCGGGTGCCGAGAGGGCACCCTCCTCAAGCACAGGCTCCTCTGCGACGAGCCAGAAACCCTCGACGAACTGCTAGTCATAGCAGACAAGTACGCCACGGCCGACTCGTCCATGAAGACAGAGATTCAAGTCAACGCGGCTGGCAAGGTGGCTCCTCAGGCTCCCAGAACTCCGGCTGGAGACACCAGTCGGCGCCAACAACAAAATGATAACAAGCGCAAGGCCCAACAGCCGACTTCCAACGGTCGGCAAGTGGCGACAGTTGAAGATCAACAGCCGGAGGGGCAGCCTCCGGCCAAGCGGCAGAAAGGCGGCAAATCCAATTGGTTGCCAGCCTTCTCCTATGAGCAGACTTTGGATGGTCCCTGCAAGTTCCACAGCGGCGCGAGGCCGTCAAACCATACCACCCGAAAGTGCCACTGGCTCACCAGAATCGCCAAAGGAGACGGCCTCACTCCACCGCCGCCTGCTGTACCGCCGCCTCCACCGCCGCCCCAGCAGCCGGCGGCTCAGCTAGTCGGTGCGGTGCAAGACGAGTTCCCAGATGAGCACGGAGCCTACATGGTGTTCACCAGTGTAACAGATGACCGGCGCAGTAGGCGCCAACAGCAGCAAGAAGTAAATGCAGTAGCAACAGATGCCCCAGATTTCATGCATTGGCCCGAGAGGCCTATCAGTTGGAGTAGAGCGGATCACCCAGAGGTGATGTCGAGTCCGGGCTCTTATGCCCTGGTCCTAGGTGCCACCTTGGCCACTGGTAGGCGGGCCACCCGCTTTTCAAGAGTACTGATAGATGGAGGCAGCAGCATCAACATCCTGTACAAAGATACCATGGAGAAGCTAGGAATCAAGCGAAGACAGCTGCAGAGCAGCCGGACTGTGTTCCATGGAATTGTACCCGGCCTTTCCTGTTCGCCAATCGGCAAGATCCTGATAGACGTCCTATTCGGAGACAAAGATCATTTCCGCCGAGAGCCGGTCTGGTTTGAAGTAGTGGACTTGGAAAGCCCATATCACGCACTGCTTGGCCGACCTGCCTTGGCCAAGTTCATGGTGGTTCCTCACTACGCCTACCTGAAGATGAAGATGCCGAGTTCCAAGGGGATTCTGACCGTAGCCGGCGACTACCGGAAGTCGTCCTCCTGCGCGGCCGAGATCAGTCGGCTGGCCGAGTCCCTGGTGATCGCGACAGAGAAGTGTCTCCTTGACCGAGTCGTGGCGATGGCCGAAAAGCAGCCAGAGATGTCGCCCGACCCCAAGGAGTCGGAAGCAGAAGGATCATTCAATCCGGCCAAAGAGACCAAGAAGATACCCTTGGACTCGGAGCACCCAGAGAGATACGCTGTCGTGGGCACGGGCCTTGACAGCAAATAGGAAGGCGATCTCGTCAATTTCCTCCTTGAGAATCGCGACATCTTCGCATGGTCCCCCAAAGACATGCCAGGTGTACTGACGGAATTCGCCGAGCACAAGCTACATGTCAGACCAGATGTGAAACCCGTCAGGCAGCCTTTACGCCGCCTGTCAGAAGAGAAGAGAAGAGTTGTTGGAGAGGAGATAGCTCAGCTTCTTGCAGCCGGCTTCATCATGGAAGTTTTTTTTCCAGAGTGGCTGGCAAACCCGGTTTTGGTACTGAAGAAAAACAAGCAGTGGCGGATGTGTATTGACTACACAAGCCTCAACAAGGCCTGCCCAAAGGACCCGTTTGCCCTGCCAAGAATCGATCAGGTGATAGACTCTACAGCCGGATGCGAGCTGCTGAGTTTTTTAGATGCATATTCAGGCTATCACCAGATCAAGCTGGACCCGGCAGACAGGCTGAAGACCGCCTTCATCACGCCATTCGGAGCCTTCTGCTACCTGACAATGACGTTTGGCTTGAGGAATGCCGGCGCCACCTTTCAGCATTGCATGCAGAAGTGCCTCCTCAAGCAACTCGGCGGGAATGCCCATGTCTATGTGGATGATGTGGTGGTGAAGACGGAGAAGCATGGGACGCTACTGGAAGACCTCAAGGAGACCTTTAAGAATCTGCGCCGATTCCAGATCAAGCTCAACCTTGAGAAGTGCGTTTTCGGAGTACCAGCCGGCCAGCTCCTTGGCTTCCTGGTCTCCGAACGCGGCATAGAGTGCAACCCTGTGAAGATCAAGGCCATCGAGAGGATGGAGGTACCCAGCCGACTGTTAGATGTGCAGAAGTTCACCGGCTGCTTGGCATCCATAAGTCGATTCATCAGTCGGCTGGGCGAGAAAGCTCTGCCTTTGTATCAGTTGATGAAGAAGACCACCTTTTTTGAGTGGAACCACAAGGCGGATGAGGCATTTGTCCAACCGAAGAACATGTCGACTACTCCCCCCATGCTGGCGGCTCCGACTCCCAAAGAGCCCATGCTCTTGTACATCGCCGCCACCAGCCGATTAGTCAGCACAGTCATCGTAGTCGAGCGCAAGGAGGAAGGCAAGGCGCTCCCTGTCCAGAGGCCGGTATATTACCTGAGCGAGGTACTGTCGACCTCCAAGCAGAACTACCTTCACTACCAGAAGATGTGCTACGGTGTGCATTTTGCCGCCAAGAAGCTGAAGCCTTACTTTCAAGAACACCCAATAACCGTGGTTTGCACGGCTCCGCTGGCCGAGATCATTGGAAGCCGAGACGGCTCCGGCCGATTAGCCAAATGGGCTATAGATCTGGCTCCTTACACCATCTACTACCAGCCCCGCACCGCCATCAAGTCGCAGGCGCTGGCCGACTTCCTCGTCGACTGGGCCGAGACCCAGTACCTGCCGCCAGCGCCTGACTCCACCCATTGGCGGATGCATTTCGACGGCTCCAAGATGCGCACCGGCCTGGGAGCCGGCGTCGTCCTCACCTCCCCTAAAGGCGACCAGCTCAAGTATGTGCTGCAGATCCACTTCACCGCCTCCAACAACGTCGCCGAATATGAGGCGCTCATTCATGGGCTCCGGCTTGCCAAAGAACTCGGTATTCGCCGGATCCTGTGCTATGGCGACTCTGACTTGGTGGTTCAGCAATCATCCGGCAACTGGGACGCCAAAGATGCAAACATGGCGAGCTACCGCTTCCTGGTGCAGCAACTCAGCGGATACTTCGAGGGGTGCGAATTCCTTCACGTGCCAAGAAATGACAGTGATCAAGCAGACGCCTTGGCACGAGTCGGCTCCACTCGCCAAGCAATACCTTCCGGCGTCGCTCTTCAGCGCCTCCTCAAGACGTCTATCAAGCCTTCACCAGAGTCAGACTCCATCTTTGTGCCGGCCTCTCCAGAAGCAGTCGGATCCGACTCCAGAGCCCCAGCAGATGGCCCCAAGAAAACCATAGTCGAAGCCGGCCTGGGGACTTCAGAGCTCGGCCCGGGGACTGCGCCAGTCAGCCCGGGGACTGCGCCAGTCGGCCCAGAGACGCCGTCAATCCAGCAAGCAGCCACGGACTCCAGCTTGCCGCCTCCCAGCCCAGCCACCCTTGTCCAAGTCACTGTGGTAGCAGTTGAAGAAATAGCAGCACCCTCATGGGCACAACCCATCCTCAAGTTTCTAGTAAACAAAGAGCTGCCGACTTTTGAGATCTTGGCTCGGCAAGTGCAAAGCCGAGCGGCAGCATACACCATAGTCAACAGAGAGCTAGTCAGGCGCAGTGTCACTGGTGTCTACCAGCGCTGCGTAGAGCCAGAACAAGGCCAAGCAATCCTCAGAGACATTCATCAGGGCGAGTGCGGCCACCACGCGGCTTCAAGGGCACTCGTCGCCAAAGCTTTTCAGCATAGATTCTTTTGGCCGACTGCCCTTGAAGAGGCCAAAGAGTTAGTCCAAAAATGCAAGGGGTGCCAGAAGTTCCGCTCCTAGCCACTTCAGCCGGCTTCTACGCTGAAGACAATTCCCATCGCCTAGCCCTTCGCAGTTTGGGGCCTGGACATGGTGGGACCATTCAAGACGGCCCGAGGCAGCCTAACTCATCTTCTTTTCGCGGTGGACAAGTTCACCAAGTGGATAGAAGAAAATCCCATTAAGAAGTTGAACGGGCCGACTGCAGTGACTTTCATCGCCAACATCACGGTGCGGTATGGCATACCGCACAACATCATCACCGAAAATGGCACAAACTTTGCCAAGGGTGCCTTGGCCCGTTTCTGCGCGACGCAGGGCATCCGACTGGACTTAGCGTCCATTGCCCATCCCAGTCAAACGGCCAGGTGGAACGAGCAAACGGCCTCATCCTGTCCGGCATCAAGCCTCGACTGGTCGAACCACTCGAGCGTTCGGCCGACTGCTGGGTTGAGGAGCTACCAGCCGTCCTCTGGAGTCTGCGCACGACTCCAAACAAGTCAACTGGCTTCACGCCTTTCTTCCTCGTCTACGGTGCCGAAGCCGTCATCCCAACGGATGTAGAGTTTGACTCTCCACGAGTCACGATGTACACCAAAGCGGAAGCTAAAGAAGCACGCCAAGACGGTGTTGACCTGCTGGAAGAGGGCCGGCTGTTGGCACTCAGCCGGTCCAGCATCTACCAGTAGAGTCTGCGCCGATACTACAACCGAAAGGTCAAGCCGAGATCGTTTCAAGAGGGCGACCTTGTGCTCCGGCTGATTCAGAGAACAGCCGACCAGCACAAGTTGTCGGCACCTTGGGAAGGTCTCTTCATCATCAGCAAGGTGCTGGGCAACGGTTCCTACTACCTAATCGACGCCCAGAAGCCTCGAGCGCGCAAGAAGGACGACTCCAGCAAAGAAACAGAGCGCCCGTGGAACGCAAATCTTCTTAGAAGATTTTACAGTTGATGCAGTATGTATCGCACTACCCCATTTTGTATTAAAGTACTAAGACCTTGGGCCCCCCGAGACGAGCTCGGGGACTGCCTTTTTTGTTATCTGTATGATAAGAATCACGCTTCCAAATATGCTACTCTTTTTATCATACCGTCTGGCACCGGGTCCGACTAGTCGGCCCGGGGACTTGCCGTCTTGCGCTATGAAATGCTTCCTGCAGTCGGACAAGTAATGTGTTGTGCTCAAGCCGTCTCCTGTCAAAAGCCGCAGCTCGCAGAGCGACTGTTGGTAGGCGGAGAACAAGCAAGAACGGGCGCACACACGAAAAAATGGCTAAGGACCTAAAGCGTATGCATAGCTCAAGCCGGCTCCCAGCCTCTCTCTGCAGAGCCGACTCATAAGTAGTCGGCTCGTCGTCTTAGCTTCTATCAAAGACGGTCGACTCTTGGATAGTTGACCTGTCGCTTTCTAGCCGACTTGCTAAAGAAACTCTAAACGGCCAAGTACTTGCCTTCCCGAAGTAGCCAAGCACTTGACCCACGACAGTCCGCAGAGGGGCTGCCCAGCTGGCAAGGCAACAACTAGCACTAGTAGAAAAAGGGTCAACGTGAAGCACATTAGTGCCGGTTTGATTCTGGCCCGGTACTAATGGTACCATTAGTGCCGGTTCGAACGGATTTGCATTAATGCCGGTTCGTGTTGAACCTTTAGTACCGGTTCGTGGCACAAACCGGTACTAAATGGGTGGTGGCAGGCTGGCGTCAGGCCGGGGCCCCATGATCACCTTTAGTACCGGTTCGTGGCACGAACCGGTACTAAAGGTCTAACCTTTAGTACCGATTCGTGCCATGAACCGGTACTAAAGGGGTCTGACCTATATTACCGGTTTGTGACACAAACCGGCACTAAAAGTGTAGGGAAAATGTAAAACGGCTATAACTTTTGCATACGATATCGGAAAAAAAATGTATAATATATCAAAAAATTCAGCACGAAAATCCGCATCCGATGGAGACAGCCTACGGCCTATTTGGAATTATTTAGAATCCTCAAATTCCAAAAGGAAAAAAGATATGGTCAAATAATTTCAGTTTTTTTTAAAAAATTGGTTAAATCTGGTCAAACTACTTATTCAAGAAGTATTAATGTTACTACATAATTATTCAAGAATATTAGTGTTACTAAATAATTATTTCAATTTTTTGAATTTTGGTCAAATCTGGTCAAACTATGGTCAAACTATGGTCAAACTATGGTCAAACTTATTAAAGAAATATTAGCGTTACTAAATAATTACTGTTTTTAGAATAATAGTTCAAACTCAAACGGTGAAATGTGTGACTTCATGCTCAAGCTAAACTCCTGAGGGTTAATAGGATTAACATCTTACTATTGTCAGGAAAACAACAAGTGCAGACTCGGAAATGAAGGAGAATAGAACCCGAAAGTTAAGCGTGCTCGGGCTAGAGTAGTGAGAGGGATGGGTGACTGGTCGGGAAGTTAGATGATTTGGAATGAGTGATCCACACTTGAGCAGTTAAGAGAGGGGATTAGAGACTAAATCATCAAATAATTCAGAAAAATTAAAAATCGAAAAAAAAATCAAATTTTTTTCCAAAATTTTCAAAAAAAAATTCAAAAAAAAACCTTTAGTACCGGTTGGTAACACCAACCGGTACTAAAGGTCCCCCATACCGGGGCGCGAGCTCACGCCACGTGGTGGCACTTTAGCGCCGGTTCGTGCTGAACCGGTACTAAGGGGGGGGGGCTTTAGTGACCTCCCTTTAGTGCCGGTTATGGAACCGGCACTAAAGGCCCTTACGAACCGGCGCTAAAGCTACGTTTTCTACTAGTGTAGGGAAGGCGGCAAAGAAAAAGCCTAAGGAGCAATAAGCAAGGAAAGGCGGAAATCGGATAAATATTTACATAGGCCCTTGGCCGAATCTTCGAATAGAAGTTCAAGATACACCACGCGGGTGGAACTGTTCGAATCTAACAAGTGTTCAAAAGATTACTAAAGACATATAAAACAGAGGCGGAAAAAGCAGCCTAGGAGGCGGTCTCCGGGGCCGGAGGATCGGAGGAGACGGCGGTGTCGGGCGCCGGGGCAGTCGGCTGGGCGGTCTCGGTTTGGTCGCCTCCGGCGGCAGTCGCCTTGTCTCCACGCGGCTCGTTGCTGGAGGCGCGATCGAGCTGAGGCTGGTCGCCTGCTCTGTCTTCTGGCGCCTCCGCCTCGCCGCCGTCCTCCGACTCGTCCTCCTCCTCGGTGCTGGAGTCGATCACCTCCGCCGAGTCTTCGCCATACTCCGGGTTCATCCCAAACCAGTCTGGCGGCATTTCCTCGCCACCTTTAGCCCGCTCGGGCACGAAGACATTGGTGTCCGTGTACTCGGCGATCGCTGCCGCGCGCTCGACAAGGGCGCCCTCCACGGCCTTCAGCTCGGCCTGGGCTTCTGACCGGAACACGGCCAGACGGTCCAGGTCCAGCCCCGGATACCACGCCTTGACGAACTCCAAGGCCCGGCGTGCTCCGGCCCAGGCCGAGGAGCCCTTCCAAGCCTCAAGACGACCGGCGGCGACTTCCAGCCAGTCGGCGGTCCGACTGGTGGTGCGCAGAGCCGGCATGTCCAGCCACAGGGCGGCAACCGCCTGGGCGCCGGCACGCTGAAGCCGGCGCAGCAGCCTGTGAGCCGGACGAAGATGGGCTTCAATGCTCAGGAGCTGCTCGTCGATGGTTCGGGGGGCATTAGCGGCGATCTCCTCACCCTTCGCCCTTTGCGCCTCCCGAGCAGCCTCGATGGCTAGAGGAACTGCCTATGAATGCCCAGGAAAGAAGTCTACCAAGACAAAAAAGAAGAAAGTCAAAAAATCAGAAGTCGTCCTGACACATAGTCGGAAGCCCGAAGAAACGAAAGAAACTTACCATCAACGATGTCCTCGATCTCGTGGTAGCCAGAGGTCAGCATCGCCTCCCTATCGGTCCAGGCGGAGTGCTCTCTCTCGAACTCGGCCATGAGAGCGGCCTCCCGCGTCTTGGCCTCGTCCTGTGCCTTATGGAGCAGCTCCTTCTGCTCGGCCAGCTGCGCCGCCAGCAGGTCACGCTCTTTGGCGAGCTTGCCGCACTCCTCCTCCTTGGCACGCCGAGCGGTGTTGGCCTCGCCCAGCTGCTCCTGAAGAGCGGCGTTGGCACCTGAAGAACAAAGAAGAGACAAGCAAGTCATCAGTAAAGTAGATCGCCGGGGAGATCCGGCCCGACTGCTCAGCAGTCGGCCCGAATCTCGGGGACTATAGCCCGCGGGTGCGCCAGCGCGCCCCCGCGAAGAAGGAAGAAAAGAGCTTACCCCGGCTTTCCGCCAAGTCGGCGGTCCGCTTGTTCAACTCCTCAACATTACGGTTGAAGGCAGTGGCGCGGAGATTATGATACTCCTACAAAAAGCAATGAAAACAAAGTCAGTATTCGGAACTCGCCAGAGGGAGTTCCGAACCGCCTGCTCAGCAGCCGGCCCGGAACTCGAGGACTACACCCAGTGGGTGCGCTGGCGCGCCCCCACAGAGAAAAACAAGAATCAGAAAGAAGAAGAAAACGTACTCGGACAGATGTCCGCGCGGCCAGATGCGCCCTGGTGCAGACTTGAAGGGCGTCGCTTTCAGCGCACAGCTTTGCCTGGACGTCCAGGAGCGCTTGGTTCAGCGATCCGGTGCCGCCTCCGCGCAACCACCCGGTGGGCGCGACACTGGAGGCCTCGACATCCAGGGTCGCCGAGCTGGCAGTGCCGATTTCCCGAGGTCGCGGCGCCGAGGTCGCCCTCTCAAGACGGCGGCGCACCAGCGTGGCGACTTGAAGAAGCAGCCATGCCTCGGCCTCGTCCGCGGTCGGCGGCTCCGACTGGCCCACCGGCTGCTTGCCGTGCAGTCTCCCGAACGGTGGCGAAGGCGGCGGAGGCGGCACGAGGGTGTCCGAGCTAGAAGCCTCGCCGCCCTCCTCCACGAGGGTGTTTTCGATGCCGACCTCTCCGGTCTGCCCCGTGAACTCCGGAGGCGGCGGCGCCGATGACAATGGGGGGACGAGCATCACCAATCTTCGACGCGCGGCCTCCTCAGCACACCGTTTCGCCGCAAGGGCGGCTTCGGCGTCCTCCAGCTTCTTCTGGGCGTTGGCGGCCGCCTTCTCGGCCTGCGCCTTCTCCAGGCGGTCGGCCTCCTCCTCGTCGCGCTTCTCCTGCGCGTTCCACTCCGTCGCCTCCCGGAGGTCGGCGGCGGGATCGGCCCGCCGAGTGTTGGCGGACGTCTCTACCGACCCCATGACGGAGGGGACGGCGACTCTCTCGAGGGAGAGGGGGGCCCTGAAGAAGAACGGAGGGAGAATAAAGGAAAATTCAGGCAAGATTCAACGAAAGAAAGTAAAGAGCACGAAGACTTACGCTGAGACTAGCGGCGGCCTTCTCACTTCCCTTCGGAAGCGGTTGGCCTTCGCGGCCGCCTCCTCCCGTCTCGTCGTGGCGGCCGCCCCTTTGAGCTTCTTCAATTTACCACCGGGCGCACTCGGCCCGGCGTGACGCCTCTTCACGCCACCTTGGCTGGCCAGGCCGGCTCTGGGCTGGTGACGCGGGGCGACTTCCCCGTCGGCATCGTCATCGGGCCAGTCGGCGAAGGTGGTTGAGGGCCTGAAGCCGCCGTCTGCCCCTTCTCCGCCGCCTTCGACGTCGGCTTCCAACGCCACCGCCCCCAAGTCGGGGTCGTCGACGTTGCTGTCCCCGCGATCAGGGATATACTCGCGGGGCTGTCTCGTGGTGCCGGCGGCAGGCTCCATGAGGGGGTTCTAGTCAGAAGAAACCAACAAGAATTAGAAGCCGGAGTCGGCCGCAAAGAAGACAAAACTACAGGGAGTTGCGACTTACCACTGGTGGGGGGTTGTCGCGCGAATACGGCTCCTTGCCGAATTGCCAGTCCTGTGTGAACTCGCAGTGCGCGATATGGTTCACCAAGTTCGCCACCTCCTTGCGGGGCATCTCCTTGGTGCTCATCCGACTCGGATCTCGGAGGCCGCTCATCTGACAGATCAGGTGAGGCCGGCCTTGGAGCGGGAGGACTCGGCGCGCCACGAAGGCGGCTAGAAGGTCGGATCCAACGAGGCCCTCCAACTGCAGCAAGACTCGGAGTCGCGCTACGGCAGCGGCTCCGGAGGGAGTCAGCGACTTAGCTCGGTGAGACCAGCTGGGGAGCCTCCCAGTCAGGGGGGCAGCGTTGAAGGGCGGCAAGTTGACCAAGTCACCGTCGGTGGAGAGGTTCTTCACATAGAAGTATGAGCGCTGCCACATCTTCACCGACTTTATCAGCGAGATGGGAGGAAAGGGGTTGTCGGCTGTCGAGCGCCGCACCGCGACGTAGGTGCCGCACTAAGCCGGAATGCCGGCGACTTGCGTGCCGAGCTTCGAAGAGAAGAATTCTCCCCACAGCTCGAGGGTGGGGAGAACACCGAGGAAACCTTCACACAGAGTGGCCAAGGCGGAGAGCAACACCACCGTATTTGGAGTAAGGTGGTGTGGTTGAAGGTTGCGAAACTCCAAGAACGACCGGAAGAAACCGCTCGCCGGCAGCCCCAGGCCGCGCATGAGATGCGAGCGGAAGATGACCCGCTCGCCCTCCTCCGGTGCCGGTCGGGTCTCCCCCGCCGGCGCGGGGCGGGTGCACATGAGGTCCGCGCTGGGGAGACGGCGGGTTTGGTGAAGGAACTCGATGTGTTCCTCCTCCACCTCCGAGCCGTCCCATATGCCGGAGCGCACGGCAGGGGCCGCGGCGGAGGAAGAGCTCATCGCCGCGGTGAGGAGAGTTCTCGCTCGACGGCGGGGGCAGGAGGAAGAGAAGGCAAGGTGAGGCGGGAGAGTGGGGGAGAAGGGTGCGCGTACGGTGCCGCCCCGCTCCTCCCCGCCTATTTATAGCCCTATGGGCTGAGAAGCCGAGGGGGCGGGCATGGGATTAACTGCGCACGATCCCCCGCGCCGCCCCATGATTTACCCCACGAAGTTACTGCGCGCAGTAACGGCATGGGGAAATCAACCGTCCACGACCACAACAGATCCGTTCGTATGCCGAGGCACAGTGGTGGCGGGCCCCTCCTGACGGCCCGTCCCATCGCGCGCGTGGGTGGGCAGACTGTCCTCTCCACGTGGCGCCACACGATAGGACCGCCTCGATGGAAGCATGGAAGCGTATCGGATACGCCGCCTGATTTCCCGCCGCGACTTTCAAGCAGCGGCCCCTCGCTAGAAAAGATCCGACTTTCAGCAAGTCGGCCGAAGAAAAGACGGCAGCCGAGTTCCAGAACCTGTGCGGGGAAGGATGAAACTGTTGAAGCCCCACAAGGCGGTGTCCGCGGGGCTTCACCAGCTTCGGGGACTACTGTCGGAGTAATGGGCCATGGGTAGGCTAACCCGGGTCCCAGGATCTTTCAAGACATCGGGGCAGGCTGCGCCCCTCAAGCCGAGTCCCAAACAGGCGACTCCAAGACAAGCCGAGTCCCAGACGGCGACTCCAAGACAAGACGAGTCCCAGACGGGCGACTCCGAGACAAGCCGAGTCCCAGACGGCGACTCCAAGACAAGCCGACTCCAAGCTGGCGACCTCCAGAGAGGCCGACTATGGGAGTTGGCCCATGACTCTTCCCGAAGCCCGATGCGGGGTACGGTCACGACGTGGCCGTTCCCCCTGCCTACGAGGGGCTGGCATGGCTACAGTGAGCCATATCGCCGGAAGATCCCCGGCGAGGTGCGGCACTGTTGCCATGCCTGCCCTGACCTCAGCCACAGTGCGCGACGCACTGTACCCACGATGCCGGCCTGTACGGCCCGAAGACCGCGGGGCCGCCTGTCAGTGGGTGAACCGAAGGCGGCCTGAGCGCCCCAAAGACGGCCCTGTGGGAGTCGGCCTCCCTGGAGTCGGCCGCCTCCCCTCCAGGGCCCCACGAGCCATTAACCAGATAGGATGGGGAATGGCGACAGTGATCGCCCGATAGACGGCAGCATTGTTGCCATGACCCAATGACCAAGCCTGCATCATCAAGAGCGCCGCACAGTGTCAAGCCTGTCTGCGGGACCCACCAGTCGGCGGGCCCAGAAGCCGGCGGGAAGGACGGTGGCATGAGAGACAGACGGCTGGGACCCGTGCCCAGCCGGATTACCATTGTACCCCCGGGGGGTAGGCCTATATAAACCCCCCGGGGCACCCATGCAAAGGGTTAGGACCTTGATAGAGATAGACCAGATAGCGCAGGGAGGAGAGAACTAGCCTTGCTCTCTCCTGCCTCCCGATACAGCTCGAGGAGCACCATTGTAGTCACTTTTCTTTAGTGATCATGCGGAGACCCCGCAGAGCATCAGTAGGGGTGTTATCTCCCCGGAGAGCCCCGAAGCTGGGTAAGATTCGCCGGCGTGCATGCCTACGCCTCATCCCGTTTCCAGGCACCGGCGTTCTACTCGCCCCCACCATGATAAGCCATCCTTTGGCATATGTCGCACCCAACCCCCGACACGGAGCACCCAGAGAGGTACGCTGTCATGGGTACAAACCTTGACAGTAAATAGGAAGGCGAGCTCGTCGATTTCCTCCATGAGATTCGAGACATCTTTGCATGGTCCCCTAAAGACATGCCAGGTGTACCGACGGAATTCGCCGAGCACAAGTTACATGTCCGACCAGATGTGAAGCCCGTCAGGCAGCCCTTGCGCCGCCTGTCAGAAGAGAAAAGAAGAGTTGTTGGAGAAGAGATAGCCCGGCTCCTGGCGGCCAACTTCATTATGGAGGTGTGTTTTCCAGAGTGGTTGGCAAACCTGGTCTTGGTGTTGATGAAAAACAAGCAGTGGTGGATGTGCATTGATTACACAAGCCTCAACAAAGCCTGCCCAAAGGACCCATTTGCCCTGCCAAGAATCGATCAAGTGATAGACTCCACAGTCGGATGCGAGCTGTTGAGTTTCTTAGATGCCTATTCAGGATATCACCAGATCAAGCTGAACCCGGCAGACAGACTAAAGACCGCCTTCATCACGCCGTTCGGAGCCTTCTGCTACCTGACCATGACGTTCGGCTTGAGGAATGCTGGTGCCACCTTTCAGCGTTGCATGCAGAAGTGCCTCCTCAAGCAACTTGGCAGAAATGCCCACGTCTACGTGGATGATGTAGTGGTGAAGACGGAGAAGCGTGGGACGCTGCCGGAAGACCTCAAAGAAACCTTTGAAAACCTACGCCGATTCCAGATCAAGCTCAACCCTGAGAAGTGCATCTTCGGAGTACCAGCCGGCCAAACTCCTTGGCTTCCTGGTCTCTGAACGCGGCATAGAGTGCAACCCCGTGAAGATCAAATCGATCGAGAGGATGGAGGTACCCAGCCGACTGTTAGATGTGCAGAAGTTCATCGGCTGCTTAGCGTCCATCAGCCGATTCATCAGTCGGTTGGGCGAGAAAGCTCTCCCTTTGTATCAATTGATGAAGAAGACCACCTTTTTGAGTGGAACCACAAGGCGGATGAAGCATTTCTCCAGCTGAAGAAGATGTTGACTACTCCCCCTGTGTTGGCGGCTCCGACTCCCAAAGAGCCCATGCTCCTGTACATCGCCGCCACCAGCCGAGTAGTCAGCACAGTCATTGTAGTCGAATGCAAAGAGGAAGGCAAGGCGCTCCCTATCCAGAGACCGGTGTATTACCTGAGAGAGGTACTGTCGACCTCCAAGCAGAACTACCCCCACTACCAGAAGATGTGCTACGGTGTGCATTTTGCCGCCAAGAAGCTCAAGCCTTACTTTCAAGAGCATCCAATTACGGTGGTTTGCACAGCCCCGCTGGCCGAGATCATCGGCAGCCGATATGCTTCTGGCCAAGTAGCCAAATGGGCCATAGATTTGGCTCCCTACACCATCTACTACTAGCCCCGCACCGCCATCAAGTCGCAAGCACTGGTCGACTTCCTCGTCGACTGGGCCGAGACCCAGTACCTGCCGCCAGCGCCCGACTCTACCCATTGGCGGATGCATTTCGACGGCTCCAAGATGCGCACCGGCCTGGGAGCCGACGTCGTCCTCACCTCCCCTAAAGGCGACAAGCTCAAGTATGTGCTGCAGATCCTCTTCGCCGCCTCCAACAACGTCGCCGAATACGAGGCACTCATTCATGGGCTCTGGCTTGCCAAAGAACTTGGCATTCGCCGGATCCTGTGCTATGGCGACTCCGATTTGGTGGTCCAGCAGTCATCTGGCGACTGGGACGCCAAAGATGCAAACAAGGCGAGCTACCGCTTCCTGGTGCAGCAACTCAACGGATACTTTGAAGGGTGCGAGTTCCTTCACGTGCCAAGAAACGACAACGACCAAGCAGACGCCTTGGCACGAGTCGGCTCCACCCGTCAAGCAATACCATCCGGCGTCGCTCTTCAGCACCTCCTTAAGCCGTCTATCAAGCCTTCACCAGAATCAGACTCCATCTTTGTGCCGGCTCCTCCCGTAGAAGTCGGATCCAAGTCAAGAGCCCCAGCAGGCGGCCCCAAGAAAATCATAGTTGAAGCCGGCCCAGGGACTTCAGAACCCGGCCCGAGGACTGCGCCAGTCGGCCCGGGGACTTCAGAACCCGGCCCGGTGACTGCGCCAGTCGGCCCGGGGACTTCGTCAATCCAGCAAGCGGCCGTAGACTCCAGCCGGCCGCCTCCCAGCCCAGCCGCCCTTGTCCAAATCACTGTGGTGGCAGTTGAAGAAATAGGAGCACCCTCATGGGCGCAGCCCATCCTCAAGTTTCTAGTGAATAGAGAGCCGCCAACTGATGAAATCTTGGCTCGGCAAGTGCAACACCGAGCGACAGCATACACCATAATCAACAGAGAGCTGGTCAGGCGCAATGTCACTGGTGTCTACCAGCGCTGCGTGGAGCCAGAGCAAGGCCAAGAAATTCTCAGAGACATCCACCAAGGAGAGTGCGGCCACCATGCGGCTTCAAGAGCACTCGTCTCCAAAGCCTTTCGGCACGGTTTCTTCTGGCTGACTGCCCTGGAAGAGGCCAAGTAATTAGTCCAAAAATGCAAGGGGTGCCAGAAGTTCCGCTCCAAGCAGCTTCAGCAGGCTTCTGCGCTGAAGACAATCCCCATCGCCTGGCCCTTTGCAGTTTGGGGCCTGGACATGGTGGGACCATTCAAGACGGCCCGAGGCGGCCTGACTCATCTGCTTGTCGCGGTGGACAAGTTCACCAAGTGGATAGAAGCAAAGCCCATCAAGAAGTTGAACGGTCCGACTACAGTGACTTTCATTGCCGACATCATGGTGCGCTACGGCATACCACACAGCATCATCACCGACAATGGCACAAATTTTGCCAAAGGCGCCTTGGCCCGTTTCTGCGTGACGCAGGGCATCCGACTGGACTTAGCGTCTGTTGCCCATCCGCAGTCAAACGGCCAGGTGTAGCGAGCAAACGACCTCATCCTGTCCGGCTTCAAGCCTCGACTGGTCGAACCACTCGAGCGTTCGGCCGGCTGTTGGCTTGAGGAGCTGCCAGCCGTCCTCTGGAGTCTGCGCACGACTCCAAACAAGTCAACCGGCTTCACGCCTTTCTTCCTTGTCTACGGTGCCGAAGCCGTCATCCCGACGGACATAGATTTCGACTCTCCACGAGTCACCATGTACACCGAAGAGGAAGCTGAAGAAGCACGTCAAGACGGCGTCGACCTGCTGGAAGAGGGCCGGCTGTTGGCACTCAGCCGGTCCGGCATCTACCAGCAGAGTCTGTGCCGATACTACAACCGGAAGGTCAGGCCGAGATCGTTCTAAGAGGGCGACCTTGTGCTCCGGCTGATTCAGCGAACAGCCGGCCAACACAAGTTGTCGGTGCCTTGGGAAGGCCCCTTCATCATCAGCAAAGTGCTAGGCAACGGCTCCTACTACCTAATCGACGCTCAGAAGCCTCGAGCGCGCAAGAGGGACAACTCCGGCAAGGAGTCAGAACGACCATGGAACGCGAATCTTATCCGAAGATTTTACAGTTGATGCAGTATGTACCACGCTATCCTTTGTATTAAAGTACCGAAACTTTGGCCGCCCCGAGACGAGCTCGGGGACTGCCCCTTTTGTTTTCTGTATGATAAGAATTATGCCTCCAAGTATGTTACTCTGTGTTATGCCGCTTGGCACCGGGTTCGACTAGTCGGTCCGGGGACTCGCCGTCTTGTGCTATGAAATGCCTCCTGCAGTTGGACAAGTAGTGTGCTGCGCTTAAGCCCTCTCCTGTCGGAAGCCCCAGCTCATAGAGCGACTGTTGGTAGGCAGAAAGTAAGCAAGAACGAGAGCACACACGAAAAATGGCTAAGGACTCAAAGCATAAGCATAGCCCAAGCCGGCTTCCAGCCTCTCTTTACAGAGCCGACCCTTGAATAGTCGGCTTGCCGCCTTCTATCCGACTTGTTAAAAAAACTCTAAAAAGGCCAAAGTACTTGCCTTCCCTAAAGTAGCCAAGCATTTGACCTGTGGCAGTCCGCGGAGCGGCTGTTCGTCTGGCCAAGCGGCGACTATGGAAAGGCGGCAAAGGAAAAAGCCAAAAAGAGCAATGAGCAAGGAAAGATAGAAGGCATATAGATATTTACATAACAAAGGCCTTTGGCCAAGTTCAAGATACACCCCGCGGGTGGAATTGTGCAAATTAACAAGTTCTTCAAAGACTATGAAAGCAGATAAAGTAGAAGACAGGACGGAAGCCTAAGGAGCGGCAGATGGGTTCGGAGGGTCGGCGGAGACGGCGGTGTCAGGCGCCAGAGCGGCCGGCTGGGCAGTCTCGGCTTGATCGTTTCCGGTGGTAGCCAGCCCGGTCGGACGCGGCTCGTTGCTGGAGGCGCGATCGAGCTGAGGCTGGTCGTCCGCTCTGTCTTCTGGCGCCTCCGTCTCGTCTCCATCCCCCGCCTCATCTGCCTCCTCGGTGCTGGAGCTGATCACCTCCGACGAGTCCTCGTCGTAGTCGAGGTTCATCCCAAACCACTCCGGAGGCACCTCCTCGCCGTTTGCGGCCCGCTCGGGAACGAAGACGCTGGTGTCGCTGTAGTTGGCGATCGCCACTGCATGCTCGATGAGGGCGCCTTCCACAGCCGCCAGTTCTGCCTAGGCCTCTGACCGGAATGCGGCCAGCCGGTCCAGGTCCATCCCTGGATACCAAGCCTTGACGAATTCCAAGGCCCGGCGCGCTCCAGCCCAGGCCGAGGAACCCATCCAAGCCTCAAGACGGCCGGCTGTGACCTCCAGCCAGTCGGCAGTCCGACTGGCAGTGTGCAAAACCGGCACGCCTGACCACAGGGCGGAGATTGCTTGGGCCCCGGCGTGTTGAAGCTGGCACAACAGCTGATGGGCCGGCTGCAGACGGGTCTCGATGCTCAGGAGCTGCTCATCGACGGTCAGGGGGGCGTTGGCGGCGATCTCCTCGCCATTCGCCCTCCTTGCCTCGCGATCAGCCTCAATGGCTCGGGTGACCGCCTGCGAGTGGCTAGGGAAGAAGTCTGCCCAAAACAGAAAGAAGCAAAAGAGAAAATCAGCAATCGGCCCGACTTACAGTCGGCAGCTTGAAGAAAGAGAGCAAGAAACTCACCATCGACAATGTCTTCGATCTCGTGGAAGCCGGAAGTCAGCATCGCCTCCTTGTCAGTCCAGGAGGAGCGCTCGATCTCTCGGCCAGGAGAGCAGTCTCTTTCTTCTCCGCCTCGTCCTGAGCCGCCTTGAGCACCTCCTTCTGCTCCGCCAATTGTGCGGCCAGCAAGTCGCGCTCTGTGGCGAGCTTGCCGCACTCCTCCTCCTTGGCGTGAAGGGCCGTGCTGACTTCGCCTAACCGTTCCTGAAGAGCGGCATTGGCCTCTGAAAAACAAAGAGAAAAGATGTTAAGTCGTCAACAACAAAGGTCGTCGGGAAGATCCGGCCCGACTGCTCAGCAGTCGGCCCGAATCTCGGGGACTACAGCCCCGGGTGCGCCAGCGCGCCCCCGCAAAAAAGAAGAGGAACTTACTCCGGCTCTCCGACAAGTCGGTAGTCCGCTTCTCCAGCCGTTCAACATTACGGTTGAAGGCGGTGACGTGGAGGTTGTGATACTCCTGTAATAAAAAATCGGACAAAGACAAAAATGAGGAACTCGACAGATTGAGTTCCGGGCCGCCTGCGCAGCAGCCGGCCCGAAACTCGGGGACTACACCCAGTGGGTGCGCTGGCGCGCCCCCACATAGAAGAGCGAGAAAAGACAAAGTCAACAAAAGAAAACATACCCGGATAGACGCTCGCGACGCCAGATGCGCCTTGGTGCAGCCCTGGATAGCTTCGCCCTCAGCTCGCAGCTTCGCCTGCACGTCCAGGAGCACCTGGTTCCGCGGACCGTCGCCGCCTCCTCGCACCCATCCAGTAGGCGCAGCACTTGATGCCTCAGCATCTGGAATGGCCGAGCTCGCGGCGCCGGCTTCCAAGGGGCGTGGCGCCGAGACCGCCTTCGCAAGGCGGTGGTGCGCTGGTGAGGCGACTTGAAGAAGTAGCCTCGCCACCGCCTCGTCCTCAGCCGGCGGCACTGGAGGGCCCGCCGGCTGCTTGCCATGTGGTGGAGGCGGCGGTGGCGGCGAGGCCGTGCCCGACGCGGAGGCCTCGCCACCGTCCTTCTCCACGATGGAGTGCTCCCCGCCGACTTCTCCAGTCTGCCCCGTGAACTCCGGGGGCGGCGGCGCGGAGTTCAGCGGGACGACAAGCAGCGCCAACTGGCGGCGCGCGGTCTCCTCCCGCTATTTTGCTGCGGCGGCGGCTTCGGCCTCCTCCAGCTTCTTCTGGGCGGCCTCCGCCTTCTCCAGACGGTCGGCCTCCGCCCGCCTTCTCCAGACGGTCGGCCTCCGCCTTCTCCAGACGGTCGGCCTCCGCCTTCTCCAGACGGTCGTCCTCTTCCTCGTCGCGCTTCTCCCGCGCGTTGCGCTCCGTCGCCTCCCGGAGGTCGGCGGCAGGGTCAATCCGCCAAGTGTTGGCGGATGTCTCGACCGACCCCATGACAGAGGGGACGGCGACCCTCTCAAGAGAAAGATGGGCCCTGAAGCAAAAAACGGAATGAAAATGACTCGGAAAAGATCCGTCGAAGGAAACAAGACAAAGGCAGTCAGCACTTAAGCAGAGACTAGCGGCGGCTTCTTCACTTCCTTGCGGAAGCGGTTGGCCTTCGCGATCGCCTCCTCCCGCTTGGTTGCAGCGGCCGCCCCCTTGAACTTTTTCGGCCGACCGCCGAGCAAGCTCGGCATGGCCCGGCGCTTCTTCGCGCCGACTTGACCGGCCAAGCCGGCGGAGGAACTCGCGCCTGGATGGCCGGCTTTCGGTTGGCGGTGCGGGACGACTTGCCCTTCGGCCTCGTCTTCTGGCCAGTCGGCGAAGGTCGCCGAGGGTCGGAAGCGGCCTTCCGCTCCTCCTCCTCCGCCTTCGGCGTCGGCCTCCATCACCGCCGCCCCCAAGTCGGGTCGTCGACGTCGCTCTCCGCTCGGTCTGGAGCGAACTCGCGAGGCGGCCCCGTGGCGCCGGCTGCAGGCTAGATGAGGGGGTTCTGACTTGAAGAACCAAGAAGATCGGAAGTCGGATTCGGCTACAAAGAAAAACAGAAGACAAAAGATTTGACTTACCACGGGCGGAGGGTTGGCACGTGAGTACGGCTCCTTACTGAACTGCCAGTCTTCCGTAAGCTCGCAGTTCGCGATGTGATTCACCATGTTCGCCACCTCCCCATGGGGCATCTCCCTGGTGCACATCCGGCTCGGGTCCCGGTGATCGCTCATCTGACAGATCAGATGAGGTCGGCCTTAGAGTGGGAGGACTCGACGCGCCACGAAGGCGACCAGCAAGTCGGCTCCGACCAGGCCTTCCGACTGCGTCAACACTCAGAGTCGCGCGACGGCGGCGACACCGGCAGGAGTCAGCGTCTTGGCCCGATTGGACCAGCTGGGAAGCCTCCCAGCCAGTGTGCCAGCTTCATAGTGCGGCAGGTTGACCCAGTCGCCTTCCGTGGCGATGTTCTTCACGTAGAAGTACGACCGCTGCCACATCTTCACCGACTTGATCTGCGCGATGGAGGGGAATGGATTGTCGGCGGTCGACCTTCGCATTGCGATGAAGGCGCCGCACTGAGCCGGTATGCCGGCGACGTGAGTGCCGAGCTTCGATTGGAAGAACTCTCCCCACAGCTCGATGGTGGGGAGAACGCCAAGGAAACCCTCGCACAGGGTGGCGAAGGCGGCCAGCAGCACCACCGTGTTCGGGGTGAGGTGGTGCGGCTGGAGTCCGTTGAACTCCAATAAAGAACGAAGGAAGCCGCTCGCCGTCAGGCCCATGCCGCGCATGAGGTGCGAGCGGAATATGACCCGCTCGCCCTCCTCCGGTGCCGGTCGTATCTCCCCCTCTGGCGCGGCGCGGACTCGCACCAGGTTCGAACGGAGGTGCTCGATGGCGTCATTGTCCACCGTAGAGCCGTCCCATACGCCGGAGCGAACGACAGGAGCCGCGATGGAGGAGGAGCTCATTGCTGCGGTGCGGTGCGGCGAAGGCAAGAAGAAGAAGAAGAAGGAGGAAGCGGGGGAAGCACGGAAGAACGAGCGCGCGCTTCGCCGTCCCGCTCCCCCCGCCTATTTATAAGCCCGTAGGCTGAGAAGCCGATGGGGCGGCATGGGATTAACTGCGCGCGAGACCCCATGCCCCCCACGATTAAACCCACGAAGTTACTGTGCGTAGTAACGACGTGGGGAACCCAACCGCCCGCACGGCCGCAACGGATCCGTTCGCGTGCCGAGGCGCGGTAGTGGCGGGCTCCTCCTGACGGCCTGTCCCGTCGCGCGCGTGGGCAGGAAGACTGCCCCTGCCACGTGGCGCTGCACGACGGGGCCGCGGCGGGAGACCGCGGGAAGCGTATCAACCACGCCGCCTGGTTCCCGCCGCGAAGTCCAAAACTCCTCGAGAGGCAAGACGGCCCTTTGTGACCCCGACTCCAACCAGCCGACCCAAAGGAAACGGCCATCAAGGCCTACATTCCCCCACCGGAAGGATGAAACTGTTGAGGCGCACGACGTATCTCCCTCGGAGCCTCACCAGCTTTGGGGACTACTGTCGGAGTAATGGGCCACGGGTAGGCTAACCCGAGTCCCAGAACCTTTCAAGACATTGGGGCAGTCTGCGCCCCTCAAGTACCTGCGGCGACTCCAAGACAAGCCGAGTCCACAGAGGCGACTCCAAGACAAGCCGAGTTCCCATAGGCGACTCCAAGATAAGCCGAGTCCCAGAGGCGACTCCAATTCAAGCCGAGTCCCAGAGGCGACTCCAAGGAAGCCGACTATAGGGAGTCGGCCCGCGACTCCAACCACCCCGATAATTAAGGGCGGGCATGGCCACAGTGTGCCATACCCACGGAGATCTCCGCCCAGCGCGGCACTTTTGCCATTCCAGCCCTGACATCAGCCCTTGGGGCGGGGCCCTGTACCCACGACGCCCTGTCTATATGGCCCGGAGACGGTGGGGCCTACTAGTCAGCGAGAGTACTAAAGACGGCGAGAGCGCCGAGAGTTGGACCCGTTGGGAGTCGCCCCCCTGGAGTCGGCCGACCCCTCCCACGGGCCCCACATGCCATTAAACAGACGCGACAGGGGAATGGCGACAGTGATTGCCCGCCAGGCGGCGGCGCTGTTGACATGACCCCATGACCAAGCCTGCGTCATTAGAAGCACCGCTACAGTAATCTGCAGCCGGCAAGACCCACCCGCGGCGGACACGGGCTGACGCCCTCGTACCAGGCCAGTCAGTGGGACCCACCAGTCGGCGGGCCCTAGGAGTCGGCGAAGAAGACGGCGCCTGAGAGACAGACCGCTGGGACCCGCACCCAGCCGGTTTTACCATTGTAACCCTGGGGGTAGGCCTATATAAAACCCCCAGGGCACCCATGCAAAGGGTTCGCATTCACTAGTATTAGACAGACCACAAGGGAAGGAGGGAGCTAGCCGTGCCCTCTCCTACCTCCAGAAACAGCTCTAGGAGCAAGCTTGTATTCACTTTGCCTTAGTGACCATGCGGAGACCCCGCAGAGCAGCAGTAGGGGTGTTATCTCCTCGGAGAGCCCTGAAGATGCTTAAGATCCGCCGGCGTGCATGTCTTCGCCTCATCCCGTTTCCAGGCACCGGCGATGTTCTACTTGCCCCCACCATGATAAGCCATCCTTTGACATATGTCGCACCCAACCCCCGACAGGCATCTGGCTCCAGGGATCCACCATCTGGTTGCATCAACCGGAAAGAAGAAAGAAGGGGAAAAGGGGGTAGCAAAGCAATCGTGAGTACTCATCCAAAGTACTAGCAAGCATCAGATCTATACTAAGTATGCATTTGTATCAAATGGAAGGGTTGTATCTGTGGATTGAACTGGAGAATGCCAGAATAGAGGGGGAAAGCCTAGCCTATCGAAGACTAGCATCTTCACGCAGCTCCGAGCATCTTGTAGCATGTAGAAGAGTAAAGAATAGCAGTTTATATTTAACAAGCATGTTGTAACATTAATGCCAGAGATCCTTCCTCGACTCCCTGCGAGAAAGCAATCTTGGAGCCACATATCTCAAGTATCCATTTGTAGTTGTATAAGATCAGGATATAAGTCTGAACGTCCGTTACCGTGGACACGGCTATTAATAGATAATCTTCCCTGCAGGGGTGCACCACATTTTCCAACACGCTTGATCACTCTGGCCGGACACACCTTTCTGGGGTCAATGCCTGGCCTTGGAAGATCAACACGTCGCAGCCCTACCTAGGCTCAGCAGAGAGGTCCCCGCTGGTCTACCTCCTAAGCACTCCGGGGTCTGGGCCCATCGCCCGTTGCACTCTGGGTCATTGCGAGCAGGGCGGACTAGGCTCCACTACTTCAGGATGGTGCCGACCTAGCCATGCCGCACTGCTGAACTGGACGTCTGACAAAGCTTCGGCTGATAATGCGACGTCGAGGCCCATAACTATTCTCACGTGGTGGTTGGTGCGTAAAGGCCAGAGGCCAACTCAGAACAAATACCCAAACCATAGTGTATTATTAGCTTGCGGAGACGAGCAGAGACTCACGATCGAAAGTGACCCCGTCGCCCCATCTCGTGGACTTATGACAAGGGCCTAGAATGCCCGGCCGTGCCACGTCATGTTCTTGCGGGTGCTCTCCGGGCCCGCCCGACTTTCACCAAGGTCTCAAGTGAAGTCAAGGTAATTGTGTGTCCAGACATCAAGGGGAAAACCCGAGGAATCACCCCCGGAGGATTCCACTCGATGTAATCATCAAGGTGAACGTAAGAGGGACCACCCTCGAGGTTCACACTTGAGGTGTTGAACGATAGAGCCGTATCGGGAATGGTGAAAGAGGAAATCACCCTCGATGACCACGACTGAAATAGCTACACTACAGAATTATCATCAGGAGTGTGTTATGAGGGATCACCCTCGGCACTCGATAGTAGCTCTGCAGAGTCGAGCAACTAATGGGGCGTGATGTGAGGTGAGGTGTCGGGCTCTGGTCGTCGATCACGTTGATTGAGGCATCGATGATGAAGTAGGGGCAACAAGGACAAGTGGGGTTCACTAATGGATCACTAGCCAACCTATACTAAGCAGTTTAGGATAAGCAGGTAGGTAACAATAATAGGTACAAAAGCAGGCTATGCATCAGAATAGGAGCAAACAATAACAATAGCAAAATCTAATGCAAGCATGAGAATATACAATGGGCGATATCAGGATGATCAAAGGGGGGGCTTGCCTGGTTGCTCAGACAAGAAGGAGGGTCGTCGTCGACGTAGTCGATCACAGGGACATCATCATCGGTCTCGGGGTCTACCGGAGAGAAGAGGGGGAAGAAACAGTAAATACATAGCAGGCAAGTGCATAACAGGACAACAGACAAAGCTAGACGTGTTCTAATGCAACGCTAGGCGATACTGGCGAAGGGGGAAACATCTGGGAAAGTTTTCCCGGTTCCGGACGTCTGTCAGACAGATGTACCGGAGGGGAAAGGTTGCTTGTTTGCTATCCTAGGGATGTGTGGCGGGCTAACAGACCGCATATTCGGATTCGTCTCGTCGTTCTGAGCAACTTTTATGTAGAAAAGTTTTTCATCCGAGCTACGGTTTATTTTAAATGATTTTTCAAAGTTTTAAACAATATTCTAAAATTAATTTTAATCCGAAAATAAATGCTAATATGCTAGGCGCACCCATCATAGCATACACAAAAGTGTACCTAGTGGCTGACAGGTGGGCCAGGGGGTCCCAGTTGACCAGTCAACGTTTGACTGGTCAACAGGGGGTGGGGCCCCCTGTCATTGACTCGCCTAACAAATTAATTGATTAATTAGGCTAAATTATTAGTTAGTTTAACTAAACCATTTTAATTAAGTTAATTGACTAATTAATTAACTAATTAATTAGTTTATTTTTAATATATCATTTTTTATCTTTTTATTTAAACTACAGGGGCGTGGGGGCCCATAGGCCAGTGGCCCAGGGCCATAGTGCGCGTGCGGCTAAGCGGGTGTATGCCCGAGAAGGGGCGGACCCGAGCGTGGCGAGGCGCTGGCCACGGGCGCTGTCCGGGTCGGTGAGAGGGCACCGGGCGAGGGGCGTGGTCACCGAGCGCGGCCTCCGGCGAGGCCAGGCCATAGAGGGACACGGCGACTGGGGGAGTGGCGCGGCAGAGCACGCGACAGGGCGGACGGCAGCAGGCCGATGCGGAGGCAGGGGCTCGGCAGGGCGCAGCTGGGCCACCGGGGAAAGAAGCCAGCGGGCGGGGCGAGACCGCGCGTAGGCGGGCGCGGCCAGGGAGTAGCGGGCACGAGCGGGGGCATGCGCAGGCGGCCAAGGGCATGGCCGTACATGGCCAGGGGTGCGCGGGAGGGCGGACAATGACGCGGTGAGCACGATCTCCGACGGCATCGGGTGCGACGGTGACGGCGGCCTACGGCGGTGGTTTAATGGGGGAAAATAGGGGCAACCGGAGGAGAAGCTCACAACGATCCTGTAGAGGTGCCAAGTGGGCTCGGGGAAGGCTCGACGGTGCCGGAATCAAAGACGAACGTCGGCGGTGGTCCGAGGTTGAAGACGACCTCGAACGGGGCGTTGCGACGACGCTGTGCTCGAACCGATGGTCGAGGTCGACGAGGCAAATGGCGGAGGGGCTCGTGGACTCGACAAGAAAGCGCGGGGATGTCGGTTGCAGCAGTGGTGCATGCCAGCGACCACAGGAGTGGTCGGGTGAAAGGGGATCTGAGGAGGGGCGCGTGCGAGAGAGAGAGAGAGCGAGGTGGAGATATTTCGGGCGAGAGGGGGGAGGGCTCGGGGATGCTCTTATCCTCCTATGGCTCCATGTAGCGGCTCAGATGGCGAGGTGGTTTGAGGGCTACGGCGAAGATGCGTACCCTCGGTCGCCCTCCTGTAGCGGGAGGTCGAAGGCGACCGAGGGGGTTGTGGGGGCTGGGATGGCATTGGGTGGGCCGAGGCCCAGGGGAGAAACAGGAGCAGGGTCTTCTCTCTTTCCTCTTTCTTTTTTTTAAACTGCTAGTGGTTCTTATTTAGAATAGATAGTAATTGATTTTTGTCGAAGCTCCAACTTTGTACAAAAATGATATGCAATATCCCAGGGTTGCAGAAAAGTTTTTGAGGCATTTGCAAAGGTTGAGAAGATTTGCTTAATTGAAAAGGCCAATATAGATGCCTTTGGACCACTTATTGAATCCCTAGGAATTTATTTATGAGTCAATTTGAGCTGGTCTCAACTTGACAAAGGTCAGGGGAATTTATAGAATTATCTGAACATTTTAATTTTATTGTTCGAGAATTTTTGAATTTTGACTTTAATTTGAAAATGAAATTTGAACCGGTTTGAAACAACGTGGGATTTAGCAACAGTAAATGCGATGACATGGCACCATTAACAGGGGATTACTGTAGCTTAATTATCCGGGCGTCACAAAGAAACACGTGTCGGCTCAACGTTGGGCAGATGTCATCCACTCATTGGACAGAAGGCGCCTATGATACGTCGACACGTGGCACGACCCATCAAGTTTAAATGGGCGGCCCACCTAAAGGCCCACAGGATTTTGCAGACCATAATGGGCCGGCCCAGCTAAAGGCCCACGAGATTTTGCGGACCATAATGGGCTGGCCCAGCTAAAGGCCCACAAGATTTCGCGGGCCATAATAGGCCGGCCCAGGTAAAGACCCATAAGATTTTTGTGTGCCATAATGGGTCGGCCCAGGTAAAGGCCCACAAAATTCTTGCGGATCATAATGGGCCGGCCCAGCTAAAGGCCCATGAGATTTCACCGACATTAATGGGCTGGCCCAGCTGTAGGCCCACAAGATTTTGAGGACCCTAGTAGGCCGGCCCATTAACTGTTTGCCATGTTTTGGGCCAAATGCCGGCCCATATTTGATCAGGGCCATTAATGGCCTGCCACGTTCCGGGCCTAATAATGGCCCATATAAGATCCAACCCATTAATAGCCTCCCACTTTCTGGGCCAAATCACGGCCCAGATCAGGTCCGGCCCTTTAACAGGCTTTGGGCCCAATTATGGCCCGTATCAGATTCGGCCCGTTAACTGGACGCTATGCTTTTGGGCCCACTTGCTAAAGTCCCATTTAGTAATTTGGCCTGATATTAGTTTCAGCCTGTTAAGGGCCCATTTAACATTTCGGCCCTATATTAATTTCAGCCTGTTAAAAGCCCGTCATATAGTTGGGCCTAACTACGGCCCGGTTTGCATCCGGCCTTCTCGCAGCCGATATTTGATTGGGCCAAACAAGGACCGAGACAACTTTGGCCTATTAAAAGCCCGTGAATTGATTCGCACAATCATGGGCTGGGGTCCATTTCGGGCTGCTGCCGGCTCGTGAGCTATTCGACACGTTTCAGGCCCAACCTACTTCTCAGTCTCCTAAAAGCCCATTGAGTTTTCTTGCAAAAAGAGGGCCGGGGGTTACTCGGCCTATTAAAGGCCCGAATCTACTAGTGGGCCAGTTTGACGGAGCCCATGATGCGGATCATACATCGTGATTGCACGATGGCCCGATTATGGACCGTAATTTTACGGTTTGGCCGTTTTACTGCGAAGACAGGATATATATATACAGTAAAATAACTGCAGCATCGTGAATAAGAAAAAATCTAGACTATACAATAAAGAAATTACGGCATATTACATCCACAGGGCATCAAAGTTCGCCACTATGATAATAAAGCACAAGCAGACAGCGGATTACATACACTGGGCATCAAAGATCGCCACCTGTGCAAATAAATATGCCGACAAAATAATATACAAAACCGACAACACTTCAATAGAGTTCAAGAAAGGTTAGCCCTGCTGGGGAGCTGCAGCGCAAGCAGCTGAGCAAGATGATGAGACTGCGCTTGTTCAACACTTATATCTTCCTCACTCTGAAAGATAAACAAGCAGACAGATGACAGGTTTTGCACATAAAAGTATCAGTGCTGACAATTCATCACATTTCTTACTGACGAATAAAGTGACACAGTTTAAAATTGCATTAACACAATATGGTATTGTTCAGGTCAAGACATGGCAGGAAATGACATTGTGAAGGAGTTGGCAGCTTCACGACACCACTAGATTACAGATCAAGAACTCATAAGTATCAATGGTTAGTGTGCTGTCAATTTATCCCATTTCAGATTGGCAAATAAAGAGACGGTTTAAATAATAGTAGAATGATATGGCATTGTTCATAGTTAAGACATTGCAGAATATGACATTGTGTTGTAGTGGGTAGGTTCACCACACCACTGGATTACGGATGAAGAACAGAAGAATACATGCAGTGCAAAAGAAGATTACTTGCTTTGTATAGTTTAATTTACATGGTATGAAGAAGGAACTTGGTTGTACAACTGAAAACTTAAATTGAGAAGGACAAACTTTTGTTTATGAACTACATAATAAACTTTAAACATGCAATTTGATGCAAACCCAAAAATAAATAGCTGTTGCAGTCATGCCTAACCAAATATACACAACAAAGTTTGAAGGCTTGAGAAGGACAAACTTACATTACTGGTGAAGACAGGCTCTATAAAGCCCTTGTCCATGCTGATGGGGGGGATTCAAGAAGTTTAGCACAGAATCTTCTTCATAAGCATTGCCTTTATTCTACATTTTGTTAAGAGTAAATACAGATGTGATAATATACGAAAAAATGGAGAATATTTAAGATAAGACGAAGAGTGATGCTACATAACCAAGTAGCTATAAATGTATGTGTAGCAATACAGGCAAAAGGCACAACCAAGAGCAATGCATAGCTAAATTTCTTCAGTACCAACCTTATGGTCAGAGTAAATATAGATCTGATGTGTAGAAAATGGAGGGCAAAGGAAAATAAGCTGCAGAGTGATGGTCATGAACAACTACCTGTCAATATAAGTACACTGATAAAGGACAGCATGTACTTACAAGAACAATGCAGAGCTAAAAAATTCATTGGCATTGGATATATTCTACACTAATGTAACCATTCATACAGATCAGATAATTTCGAGCGAACAATTGATAAGCAAGCTATCATGCATACTGCTGTCACATAATGAACCAGGTATGTATGCAAGTACAATGATACAGGACAACAGGTACTAACAAGAGCAAAGCAGCGGGCAGCATATTTGCGATATCATGTCATTCTTTTCAATCCGGAATTCTTCTTCGAGCAGATTTCCTTCAAAAAAGATCCGTAAGGCACATGCGGAAAAGTAGAAGTTCAAATTGTCATGTGATTTCATAGACAATACCTCATCCTGGGAACAAGACCAGTGCATAACAAGGTTTTTCCATTCAATGTCTTCTAAATTTAGCACAGGAGACTTCACCGGAAATTCGTTTATAGACTTGCCATCAAAGTGTGATTTCCTCAGGTAACACCGATACTGCTGCAATGCTTCCTTGAAAAGCACAAGCAAGCTTTGCTCATCATGACTATCCAGATTGACCCTCGCCTAGTTACAACAAGGTAATGTAAATCATTGATGTGTTCGATCAGCAGAAAACAGGAAAATAGTAACCATGAATAATAGCACTTACACGTAAGTTGGACAGGAAGATGTGAAAATGGTGTTTGTCTTCACTATAATCTTCCCATGATGGGAATATATGCACGTAGTCCCTAACAACATTGAAAGCACTGTCTTTTAAACTGGGAATAAATGGAATGGGGTTCCAATCTGCAGGAATTGGCCGTCTCTGTAGTTGGGATAGGTCTTCGGCCGGTGGACTTCCTGTACTTTTTGCTGGAGTGGGATTTTTTTTGTGGTACGGCTGGTGCTATGGCAAATGAAATCGGTATACCTTTTGCTGGAGTGCAGGTTCTGTGTGGTGGGGCTAGTGGTGTGGCCAGTGAAGTATGGGTATAGTCTGCTGGAGTCGGTCCTATGTTTGTGTCACTAGTTGTACAGCCAATATAAGTGGGGCGCTGTCTGATTTCTCCGGCACCACGACGTTTTTCAAGGACTTTGCTAGTGCTCCTTCAGGTTCGGCAATCACCCTCTTCCTTTTTGATGTGTGATGCACAAGAACAACATTTGAGTGAAAAAACATGGTATGATGACAGATGGAATATGTATTGATAATGGATGGGCATGGCATCTCGAGTTATATGATGAGTAAACTAAGCAGATGGCGGTGCAACAAAGTAGAAGAAATGCAAGACAACATATGCAAGATACACGCAATCAACAACACCTTGCCAAATTAGAACAGACACCTTGATGGGTGAACAGGACAGGCCATCTGCCTTTGACTCCTCGAGGTTAGAATAGTTATTAGGATGATATTCTGAACAAGAATCAACAGGTGGGGAGCGTACGAGTTTCATTGCTTCCAGAATGGCACTCAATGCCTTGGTGCCAATTTTGTAAGTCATTGCAGTGTTCCACAATATTCTTCTGATGCGCGGATTCTGATATTCACTGTAATTGCGTATAATATCCGAGAACCATGAGAACATAAATAGTTGTGAGATTATCTTTGTAATGCAGATGATATTCTAATATAGGGGCGCCCCTGTAAACACTTATGTGCTATCACTGGATTCGGATGAGAGAGATCATGTGTGCTGTAATATGGTGCGTGCATTTATATAATCTGGCACAAGTACGCAAAAAAATAGGCTCCAGAAGTAAGGATAGTTGGCAGATGATAGGTTCATAATATACTGTATAGAGAGTTTATTGCCAAACCATGATAACAAGAGCACACAACAACTAGGCAGATCATAGTGTACATAACAGGGGTACACCATCACCACTATATATAAATCGGGAAAGTGTAACTGGCTTGAAAATACGGTGTTGTATTGCCGCTAGTAATTGGAAGCCTATCGATCACGTACAGGCCAGCTCTATCAAACATGGTAAAGAATGTTGGGGAACGTTGCAAAAAATTAAATTTTTTCCTACGGTTTCACCAAGATCCATCTATGAGTTCATCTAAGCAATGAGTCATGGGAGAGAGATTTCATCTACATACCACTTGTAGATCGAGTGCGGAAGCGTTCAAGGGGATGGTGATGATGGAGTCGTACTCGCCGTGATTCAGATCACCGATGACCAAGTGCTGAACGGACAGCACCTCCGCGTTCAACACACGTACGGGATGGGAGACGTCTCCTCCTTCTTGATCCAGCAAGGGGAAAGGAGAGGTTGATGATGATCCAGCAGCATGACAGCGTGGTGATGGATGCAGCAGAACTCCAGCAGGGCTTCGCCAAGCGACTACGGGAGGAGGACGAGGTGTAGCAGGGGAAGGGAGGCGCCAATGCACAGGGTGCGGCTGCCCTCCCCCTTGCCCTCCTTTATATAGGCCCCCAGGGGGGCGCCGGCCCTGGGAGATTCAATCTCCCAAGGGGGCGGCGGCCAGGGGGGTGGAGTGCCCCCCAAGGCATGTGGTGCGCCCCCCCCATCCTAGGGTTTCAACCCTAGGCACAGGGGGCGGGCCTAGGGGGACGCACCAGCCCACTATGGGCTGGCTCCCCTCCCACTTCAGCCCATGGGGCCCTTCGGGATGGGTGGCCCCACCCGGTGGACCCCCCGGGACCCTTCCGGTGGTCCCGGTACATTACCGGGTGACCCCGAAACTTTCCCGATGGCCGAAATACCACTTCCTATATACAATTCTTTACCTCCGGACCATTCCGAAACTCCTCGTGACATCCGGGATCTCATCCGGGACTCCGAACAACATTCGGTATACTGCATACTCATATTCATACAACCCTAGCGTCACCGAACCTTAAGTGTGTAGACCCTACGGGTTTGGGAGACACGTAGACATGACCGAGACGACTCTCGGGCAATAACCAACAGCGGGATCTGGATACCCATGTTGGCTCCCACATTGTCCTCGATGATTTCATCGGATGAACCACGATGTCGAGGATTAAACAACCCCGTATACAATTCGCTTTGTCAATCGGTACGTTACTTGCCCGAGACTCGATCGTCGGTATCCCAATACCTTGTTCAGTCTTGTTACCGGCAAGTCACTTTAGTCGTACCGTAATGCATGATCCCGTGACCAACCACTTGGTCACTTTGAGCTCAATACGATGATGCATTACCGAGTGGGCCCAAAGATACCTCTCCGTCATACGGAGTGACATATCCCAGTCTCGATCCGTGTCAACCCAACAGACACTTTCGGAGATACCTGTAGTGCACCTTTATAGTCACCCAGTTACGTTGTGACGTTTGATACACCCAAAGCACTCCTACGGTATCCGGGAGTTACACGATCTCATGGTCAAAGGAAGAGATACTTGACATTGGAAAAGCTCTAGCAAACGAACTACACGATCTTGTGCTATGCATAGGATTGGGTCTTGTCCATCACATCATTCTCCTAATGATGTGATCCCGTTATCAACGACATCCAATGTCCATAGCCAGGAAACCATGACTATCTGTTGATCACAACGAGCTAGTCAACTAGAGGCTCACTAGGGACATATTGTGGTCTATGTATTCACACGTGTATTATGATTTCCGGATAATACAGTTATAGCATGAATAAAAGACAATTATCATGAACAAGGAAATATAATAATACTTTTATTATTGCCTCTAGGGCATATATCCAACAGTCTCCCACTTGCACTAGAGTCAATAATCTAGTTACATTGTGATGAATCGAACACCCATAGAGTTCTGGTGTTGATTATGTTTTGCTCGCGAGAGAGGTTTAGTCAACGGATCTGCGACATTCAGATCCGTATGTACTTTGCAAATATCTATGTCTCCATCTTGAACATTTTCACGGATGGAGTTGAAACGACGCTTGATGTGCCTGGTCTTCTTGTGAAACCTGGGCTCCTTGGCTAGGGCCATAGCTCCAGTGTTGTCACAGAAGAGTTTGATCGGCCCCGACGCATTGGGTATGACTCCTAAGTCGGTGATGAGCTCCTTCACCCAAATTGCTTCATGCGCTTCCTCCGAGGCTGCCATGTATTCCGCTTCACATGTAGATCCCGCCACGACGCTCTGCTTGCAGCTGCACCAGCTTACTGCTCCACCATTCAACATATACACGTATCCGGTTTGTGACTTAGAGTCGTCCAGATCTGTGTCGAAGCTAGCGTCGACGTAACCCTTTACGACGAGCTCTTCGTCACCTCCATAAACGAGAAACATGTCCTTTGTCCTTTTCAGGTACTTTAGGATATTCTTGACCGCTGTCCAGTGTTCCTTGCCGGGATTACTTTGGTATCTTGCTACCAAACTTACGGCAAGGTTTACATCAGGTCTGGTACACAGCATGGCATACATAATAGATCCTACGGCTGAAGCATAGGGGATGACACTCATCTCTTCTTTATCTTTTGCCGTGGTCGGGGACTGAGCCGAGCTCAATCTCACACCTTGTAACATAGGCAAGAACCCCTTCTTGGACTGATCCATTTTGAACTTCTTCAAAATCTTATCAAGGTATGTGCTTTGTGAAAGACCTATGAGGCGTCTCGATCTATCTCTATAGATCTTGATGCCTAATATAGAAGCAGCTTCTCCAAGGTCCTTCATTGAAAAACACTTATTCAAGTAGGCCTTAATGCTGTCCAGAAGTTCTATACCATTTCCCATCAAGAGTATGTCATCTACATATAATATGAGAAATGCTACAGAGCTCCCACTCACTTTCTTGTAAACGCAGGCTTCTCCATAAGTCTGCAAAAACCCAAACGCTTTGATCATCTCATCAAAGCGAATGTTCCAACTCCGAGATGCTTGCACCAGTCCATAAATGGATCGCTGGAGCTTGCATACTTTGTTAGCGTTCTTAGGATCGACAAAACCTTCCGGCTGTATCATATACAACTCTTCCTTAAGATGTCCGTTAACGAATGCCGTTTTGACGTCCATCTGCCATATCTCATAATCATAGTATGCGGCAATTGCTAACATGATTCGGACGGACTTCAGCTTCGCTACGGGAGAGAATGTCTCGTCGTAGTCAATCCCTTGAACTTGTCGATAACCCTTAGAGACAAGTCGAGCTTTATAGATGGTAACATTACCATCCGCGTCCGTCTTCTTCTTAAAAATCCATTTGTTTTCTATCGCTCGTCGATCATCGGGCAAGTCTGTCAAAGTCCATACTTTGTTTTCATACATGGATTCTATCTCGGATTTCATGGCTTCAAGCCATTTGTTGGAATCTGGGCCTGCCATCGCTTCTTCATAGTTCGAAGGTTTACCGTTGTCTAACAACATGATTTCCAGGACAGGGTTGCCGTACCACTCTGGTGCGGAACGTGTCCTTGTGGACCTACGAAGTTCAGTAGCAACTTGATCCGAGGTACCATGATCATCATCATTATTTTTCTCTTCAGTTGGTGTAGGCATCACAGGAACATTTTCTTGAGCTGCACTACTTTCCCGTTCGAGAGTTAGTACTTCATCAAGTTCTACTTTTCTCCCACTTACTTCTTTCGAGAGAAACTCTTTTTCCAGAAAGCATCCGTTCTTGGCAACAAAGATCTTGCCCTCGGATCTTAAGTAGAAGGTATACCCAACGGTTTCCTTAGGGTATCCTATGAAGACGCATTTTTCCGACTTGGGTTCGAGCTTTTCAGGTTGAAGTTTCTTGACATAAGCATCGCATCCCCAAACTTTTAGAAACGACAGCTTAGGTTTCTTCCCAAACCATAATTCATACGGTGTCGTCTCAACGGATTTAGACGGTGCCCTATTTAAAGTGAATGTAGCTGTCTCTAGAGCGTATCCCCAAAATGATAGCGGTAAATCGGTAAGAGACATCATAGACCGCACCATATCCAATAGAGTGCGATTATGACGTTCGGACACACCGTTACGCTGAGGTGTTCCAGGCGGCGTGAGTTGTGAAACGATTCCACATTCCCTTAAGTGTGTACCAAATTCGTGACTTAAGTATTCTCCTCCATGATCTGATCGTAGGAACTTTATCTTTCGGTCACGTTGATTCTCTACCTCATTCTGAAATTCCTTGAACTTTTCGAAGGTCTCAGACTTGTGTTTGATTAAGTAGACATACCCATATCTACTCAAGTCATCAGTGAGAGTGAGAACATAACGATATCCTCCATGAGCCTCAACGCTCATTGGACCGCATACATCGGTATGTATGATTTCCAACAAGTTGGTTGCTCGCTCCATTGTTCCGGAGAACAGAGTCTTGGTCATTTTTCCAATGAGGCATGGTTCGCATGTGTCAAATGATTCATAATCAAGAGACTCTAAAAGTCCATCAGCATGGAGCTTCTTCATGCGCTTGACACCTATGTGACCAAGGCGGCAGTGCCACAAGTATGTGGGACTATCATTATCAACTTTACATCTTTTGGCATCCACACTATGAATATGTGTAATATTACGCTCAAGATTCATTAAGAATAAACCATTGACCATCGGAGCATGACCATAAAACATATCTCTCATATAAATAGAACAACCATTATTCTCGGATTTAAATGAGTAGCCATCTCGTATTAAACGAGATCCTGATACAATGTTCATGCTCAAACTTGGCACTAAATAACAATTATTAAGGTTCAAAACTAACCCCGTAGGTAAATGTAGAGGCAGCGTGCCGACGGCGATCACATCGACTCCGGAGCCATTCCTGACGCGCATCGTCACCTCGTCCTTTCCCAGTCTCCGTTTATTCCGCAACTCCTGCTGTGAGTTACAAATATGAGCAACGGCACCGGTATCAAATACCCAGGAGTTACTACGAGTACTGGTAAGGTACACATCAATTACATGTATATCAAATATACCTTTGGTGTTGCCGGCCTTCTTATCCGCTAAGTATTTGGGGCAGTTCCGCTTCCAGTGACCCTTCCCTTTGCAATAAAAGCACTCAGTCTCAGGCTTGGGTCCATTCTTTGACTTCTTCCCGGTAACTGGCTTACCGGGCGCGGCAACATCCTTGCCGTCCTTCTTGAAGTTCTTCTTGCCCTTGCCCTTCTTGAACTTAGTGGTCTTATTGACCATCAACACTTGATGTTCTTTCTTGATTTCAGCCTCTGCTGACTTCAGCATTGAAAATACTTCAGGAATGGTCTTCACCATCCCCTGCATATTGTAGTTCATCACAAAGCTCTTGTAGCTTGGTGGGAGCGACTGAAGGATTCTGTCAATGACCGCCTCATCAGGGAGGTTAATGTTCAGCTGAGTCAGGCGGTTGTGCAACCCAGACATCTTGAGTATGTGCTCACTGACAGAACTGTTTTCCTCCATCTTACAACTATAGAACTTGTCGGAGACATCATATCTCTCGACCCGGGCATGAGCTTGGAAAACAAGTTTCAGCTCTTCGAACATCTCATATGCTCCGTGATGCTCAAAACTCTTTTGGAGCCCTGGTTCTAAGCTGTAAAGCATGCCGCACTGAACGAGGGAGTAATCATCAGCACGAGACTGCCAAGCGTTCATAACGTCTTGGTTCTCTGGGACGGGAGCGTCACCTAGCGGTCCTTCTAGGACATATTGTTTCCTGGCAGCTATGAGGATGATCCTCAGGTTCCGGACCCAGTCCGTATAGTTGCTGCCATCATCTTTCAGCTTGGTTTTCTCTAGGAACGCGTTGAAGTTCATGTTGACATGAGCGTTGGCCATTTGATCTACAAGACATATTTGCAAAGGTTTTAGACTAAGTTCATGATAATTAAGTTCATCTAATCAAATTATTTAATGAACTCCCACTCAGATTTGACATCCCTCCAGTCATCTAAGTGTTACATGATCCGAGTCGACTAGGCTGTGTCCGATCATCACGTGAGACGGACTAGTCATCATTGGTGAACATCTTCATGTTGATCGTATCTTCCATACAACTCGTGTTCGACCTTTCGGTCTCTGTGTTCCGAGGCCATGTCTGTACATGCTAGGCTCGTCAAGTTAACCCTAAGTGTTTTGCATGTGTAAAACTGTCTTACACCCGTTGTATGTGACATAAGGATCTATCACACCCGATCATCACGTGGTGCTTCGAAACGACGAACTGTAGCAACGGTGCACAGTTAGGGGAGAACACTTCTTGAAATTGTTGTAAGGGATCATCTTATTTACTACCGCCGTTCTAAGTAAACAAGATGCATAAACATAATAAACATCACATGCAATTATATAGTAGTGACATGATATGGCTAATATCATATAGCTCCATTGATCTCCATCTTCGGGGCTCCATGATCATCTTGTCACCGGCATGACACCATGATCTCTATCATCATGATCTCCATCATCGTGTCTTCATGAAGTTGTCACGCCAACGACTACTTCTACTTCTATGGCTAACGCGTTTAGCAATAAAGTAAAGTAATTTACATGGCGTTCTTCAATGACACGCAGGTCATACAAAAAATAAAGACAACTCCTATGGCTCCTGCCGGTTGTCATACTCATCGACATGCAAGTCGTGATTCCTATTACAAGAACATGATCTCATACATCACAATATATCAATCATCATTCATCACAACTTCTGGCCATATCACATCACATGAACAATCGCTGCAAAAACAAGTTAGACGTCCTCTAATTGTTGTTGCATCTTTTACGTGGCTGCAATTGGGTTCTAGCAAGAACGTTTTCTTACCTACGAATAACGACAACGTGATTTTTGTCAACTTCTATTTACCCTTCATAAGGACCCTTTTCAGCGAATCCGCTCCAACTAAAGTGGGAGAGACAGACACGCGCCAGCCACCTTATGCAACTAGTGCATGTCAGTCGGTGGAACCGGTCTCACGTAAGTGTACGTGTAAGGTTGGTCCGGGCCGCTTCATCCCACAATACCGCTGAAGCAAGAAAATACTAGTAGTGGCAAGCAAGTTGACAAGATCCACACCCACAACAAAATTGTGTTCTACTCGTGCATTAGAGAACTACGCATAGACCTAGCTCATGATGCCACTGTTGGGGAACGTTGCAGAAAATTAAAAAATTTCCTACGGTTTCACCAAGATCCATCTATGAGTTCATCTAAGCAACGAGTCATGGGAGAGAGATTGCATCTACATACCACTTGTAGATCGAGTGCGGAAGCGTTCAAGGGGATGGTGATGATGGAGTCGTACTCGCCGTGATTCAGATCACCGATGACCAAGTGCTGAACGGACAGCACCTCCGCGTTCAACACACGTACGGGACGGGAGAAGTCTCCTCCTTCTTGATCCAGCAAGGGGAAAGGAGAGGTTGACGATGATCCAGCAGCACGACGGCGTGGTGATGGATGCAGCAGAACTCCAGCAGGGCTTCGCCAAGCGACTACGAGAGGAGGACGAGGTGTAGCAGGCGAAGGGAGGCGCCAATGCACATGGTGCGGCTGCCCTCCCACTTGCCCTCCTTTATATACGCCCCCAGGGGGGGCGCCGGCCCTGGGAGATTCAATCTCCCAAGGGGGCGGCGGCCAGGGGGGTGGAGTGCCCCCAAGGCATGTGGTGCGCCCCCCACCCTAGTGTTTCAACCCTAGGCGCAGGGGATGGGCCTAGGGGTGCGCACCAGCCCACTATGGGCTGGCTCCCCTCCCACTTCAGCCCATGGGGCCCTCCGGGATGGGTGGCCCCACCCAGTGGACCCCCCGGGACCCTTCCGGTGGTCCCGGTACATTACCTGGTGACCCCGAAACTTTCCCGATGGCCGAAATACCACTTCCTATATACAATTCTTTACCTCCGGACCATTCCGAAACTCCTTGTGACGTCCGGGATCTCATCCGGGACTCCGAACAACATTCGGTATACTGCATACTCATTTTCATACAACCCTAACATCACCGAACCTTAAGTGTGTAGACCCTACGGGTTCGGGAGACACGCAGACATGACCGAGACGACTCTCAGGCAATAACCAACAGCGGGATCTGGATACCCATGTTGGCTCCCATATGCTCCTCGATGATTTCATCGGATGAACCACGATGTCGAGGATTAAACAACCCCATATACAATTCCCTTTGTCAATCGGTACATTACTTGCCCGAGACTCGATCGTCGGTATCCCAATACCTTGTTCAGTCTCGTTACCGGCAAGTCACTTTACTCGTACCGTAATGCATGATCCCGTGACCAACCACTTGGTCACTTTGAGCTCAATATGATGATGCATTACCGAGTGGGCCCAGAGATACCTCTCCGTCATATGGAGTGACAAATCCTAGTCTCGATCCGTGTCAACCCAACAGACACTTTCGGAGATACCTGTAGTGCACCTTTATAGTCACCCAGTTACGTTGTGACGTTTGATACACCCAAAGCACTCCTACGGTATCCGGGAGTTACACGATCTCATGGTCAAAGGAAGAGATACTTGACATTGGAAAAGCTCTAGCAAACGAACTACACGATCTTGTGCTATGCTTAGGATTGGGTCTTGTCCATCACATCATTCTCCTAATGATGTGATCCCATTATCAAAGACATCCAATGTCCATAGCCAGGAAACCATGACTATCTGTTGATCACAACGAGCTAGTCAACTAGAGGCTCACTAGGGACATATTGTGGTCTATGTATTCACACGTGTATTACGATTTCCGGATAATACAGTTATAGCATGAATAAAAGACAATTATCATGAACAAGGAAATATAATAATACTTTTATTATTGCCTCTAGGGCATATTTCCAACAAAGAAGAGCAAGCAGATTTTGGATATTAAAATGTTGGTTGCGCAGTGCCCACACATGATGAACCAGAGCGCATTAAGAATGCAACTCCCAGCTATCTCTCGACTATTTCAGGCGGTTGGATGAAGATCCTACGTCGCCTAACCCTTCTTCTTCCTCGTCTCTGATTCTTCCCATACAGAACACCGCACGGGCCGCCGGCCGGACCACCAGCCCCCACCACCTGTGTTCCTTCGCCACCCCCACCCCCACCCGCACCCCAACCCCCACCCGCGTCGAGTTTTCTTCGTTCGGCGAGGCCCCGCGACCACCCGAGCCCCTTCGATCGCACCGGCGAACTCCGGCGAGCTCTGAAAAATCGACTGACCCAATTTTGAAATTTAGTCCACAGTGATTTAACTAGTGTGGAATATAAAAGGGGAAAACTAAAAGCATTGGGAGTATAGTGTTGAGCGTGCCATGGCGGATCTGAAGGTGCAAACCGGACAAAGGCAACTTCGCAACCAAGACAAGAAATCAGAGTAAAGCAGTGGCGATCTATTTTCTTGCTGCGATAAATAAGTTGAGCAGATACGAAAGAGTACCGCCTCTGGTGCAGCGCCGTGTACATATCTGCTGAGAATTTGACGGTGCTGCGATAGCGATGGCTGTCGGCAGCGTGGAAGCAGAACTAGGAGGGTAGACGGTGGCGGCGGGGCGCGGTGGACGAGACGGTCGTAGGAGCGGCGCCGACAAGGTGGACGACGGCGGGGATGAAACGAGAGGACGGGATGCAAGGATCCCGGTCCGAAGGCATGGATGAGAGAGGTCGATCTCTTGTAATGGACGGTGGCATCGGGGTATCAGCTCCAGCATGGTGGAGGAGGACGGCGGTGGATGGGGTGGCGAACGGCGGCGGACGAAGGAGGGTGGGGTGGAGAGGGTGTTTTGGCGCCCACGAAGTACGAATGGGGAAAAGGGAGGTAGATAGGAAGGGGGGACCATGTATTCAGGGCGCGCTTGTCTCAAATGCGAGGAAATTTACAAACTTAGCCCCCGTTTCAAATTTCTACTACATCACAACAACATTAATCGGTTGGGGATAGGACGGTAATCTTGCATACACCGAATATTTGCCGATGAGAGTTTTTTTTGGCACCCACCGTGTATGAATATGAATCGGGGAGGGAGTCGATTTCGGCCGAGGGCACACTGTGTTTTGGCGCCCACCGTGTATGAATCCGGGTGAGAGGCGGTTACGTCACGTTTGGGTGAAATTACGAACCTACCCCTATCAAAACCTATAGAAATCAAGCAGATAGGCTTTGCGTGGCAGGGATAGGCAGTAGTGCTTTCCATCTTGCAGATTTTGGTTTTGGGCGGTTACTGCGACTTTCCCCGCTTCGTTCAAATTTTTCAAAGTGCATGTTTACCGTGCCAACTCAATTAGAATCCCGTTTGTATTCTACTATTTTTTTCGGGCGGGATCCATTTTCAATTGGAATTACATTCTATATACATCATTTTTTTATATATACTTTCAAAAGCACAACACCATTTATACATAAATATGGTTTACAAATGGCATGATCTCAGATTCATAAGGTTGTATCCATCAATTTGGATTTTCAAATATTTGAAACCACTTTATGTTGAAATCCAATGTATGCATTCCTCGCTAACTGTCTCCAATTAATGTGTGTTTCATGCGGGTTTTTTTAACTTCTCAAACATGGATAATGTGTTTCACACACGCAACATATAGTGTAATACCATTTAGACATTAATTGCATATAAACCATGCATTGTTTGTAATTGAAAAATCTATGGATCACCAATATTGATAAAGTATATAACATTACACGTGTGCCCAAATTCAAATGAATATGCATGTTTGATACACCAATTTGCGTTATGATATTATCGATGTCGTGATCTCCAGTTTAAATATTTGAATCCCCTTTAATCCAGATATTCGTCTCATATAGCAATCACTCATGCTTATATAGGACTATCTCTCTGGACCTATACGCGTTCATCGTCTCTCAGGTATCTCTCGTGCTACCTGTATGTCGACAATGATCTTTTATCTTCGTAACACACTGACGGTACTCTCTCCCTCGACCTTCATCACTCTATCTCTCTCTAAGTATATCTCTCTCCCTGCTATGTGTCTCTAACTATGATTCTCCATGTGGAATCTCTTTCTCTCACACAAACACAAAACTTTGTCCCCCGGGGTCTCATTTCTCTCTACTATTCCCATGTGTGCCACTCGCACACCCCTCATACAGAGATGTCTTTCGCTCCTTAGATATGAGAACCTACAACTCTTCCTCTTCAATATCTCTTTCTCACACACAAACACAAACTCTGTCTCCCAGGGTCTCATATTTCTCCATTGTTCTCTTGTATGTCGCTCACACACACCCTCTCTCCCTAGAGATATCTTGCGTTCCCTCATATGTCTCTCTAGCTATCACTCTCGTTGTGAAATATCTTTCTCTCTCGCAGACACAAAACTCCGTCTCTCTGGATCTCATTTCTCTCTGATATCTGTTTGTATGTGACTCACATGCACCCTCTCTCTATCTCTCTCACACCCACACACATAACCCAGCCTTCTGATCCACTCGACTCCTATCTCTAACGCACACTAGCTAGCATCTTTATGTTTCTATTTATCTGTTTCTCCATCTACCTTCTTTCTCGCCCTCACTCTTGATTCCTATCATGCACACTACATATGTTTCTCTCTACATGCAGTCAAGTGCCCTCTCACACACATATATAACTTCACCCTTTGAGCCACCCGACGGTCATCTCCAACACCCAAACTAACGGATGTCCCTCTAGCTAGCATCTCCATCTTTGTATCTATCTGTAGTTTCTCCGTCAACATTTCTTTCTCGCACGGAGTCTTGCTTCCTATCACCCACACTATATATGTCTCTCCATACATATGCATTTATAGGTTGATCTCTTTTGCACAGTCGTTGCGCCTCACCCCCTCTGCTCGCCATAGATGCATGCTCCAGCCCACGCCACTATCTCTTAAAGACAAAAACACATGCTCAATTGTCGGGCCTTCTTCCCTGTATTCTCACATGCATGCATATTGTCATACCGATCCGTCTCTCCCATGTCGTTGATCTTATGACTTATGTCTTCTTTCTTTTATCTCGATCATGCGCGCGCGCCCACACACACACATCCCACGTATACATGTATACCTCTCACACATGCACGTTCAAGGTCTCTATGTCTCCATACATAGTTAATTACCCTCAATCCTAACGCCACATCGAATCGTTCTCCTCTTTTGTGCACATAACTTCCTCTTGGATGGGTAAAACACACACTCACACTTAACAATCTTCTTCTAGGTACCCCTCCACCCCCACCCCCCCGCGCCTCTCAATCTTCCCCTATATCCCCAAAACCAATAAGACCATCCCTTTGTTTTCCCGCCTACATGCACCATTGATATATAGTAGTCTTCCTCGGTGTCTCTCGAACAAACACGTTCTCTCGATGTCGACTCCTCTCACGCGCACGCACCTTCTCTTCCCTCTCTACGGGCATTTTCTCTCTCGCACCCCATCATTGGTGGCCTCTGCCATACACATCACCTCT
>NC_041393.1:600162701-600202693 GCF_002162155.2 Triticum dicoccoides
CCCCCCACACACACACACTTAGACTCCATCTCTCTCTCTCACACACACACACAAACTAAGACTCCATCTCTCTCTCTCCTCTCTCTCTCTCACACACACACCCCACACACACTAAGACTCCATCTTACACACACATGCTCTAGGCGGAGCATTTGTTCCTACCACCCTTCATCCAACCTTACCCGTATGATAAACAATCACCTTTATTTACTTGCATAACATGGACAAATTCCACTTTACTTTAGTAGTCAGCAAACTTATCATCTGTACCCTTATAAAAAAACGAGTTGGCGATGATGGTGTGCCTGCCATCTTGTAATACAGATCGTATGATCTATATCTGAAGGATAGAAAGAGAACTATGCTAATTTTACAAAAGATACCCGCACCTCTCTCCACATCATTATCTCTCGCAACCTCATTGCTCAGCAATTAAAAAAGGAATAAGTCTCTGGAACAATCTAGCATGCATGGTGGCCGCTGCCGCCTGCCGGCGCCGTCAATCCCCATGCCTCCGCCCATTCCGAACACCAGTCACCACCACGCTCCACTCCTCCTCGCCTTATCTCTCATCTTTCATTTTCTTGATGACATTCTTGAGATACCAGTTTTCTGATAAAATTCTCGAGATAGCATTAGTTTTTACACATAGGATTACTCCTGCATGGGTCAATCACAACAGGTGTTTTGTAAAAGAATGCATATTGATGTTCCGTGCAATGCACGAGAATCTTGCTTGTAATTATATAACGCAAATCACGAGCAAGAAGTGACATTTTTTTGACACAACCACGTTAACATGGCCACGTAAATCACTAGCTAAAGTAAATACCATTATAATTATATCCCGATGCAAAAGGTTGAGTACATGTCCGAAGAGTAGAGTCGCACACACGCACTCTGTCTCTCAGAATCTCTCTCTCTCACACACACACACTAGTTACGTGACGCCCACTTAAGCAGACACGAGTATGTTACAATTTGTGCACCCGCGGGTACACGTGATGCTGCACATTTATTTAAGCCGGAAGGCGAACCCAAACAGTAGCTGCATTCATTCCCCTCCCGCCGCCTCTTCTCTGGTCGCCGTCGCCCGGTAGCCATGGGTCGGCCGAAGGTAACAACATACGCCATACTCCCGCCGGAGCGACGCTTTAATATGGAAATTTTAGTGGTCATGCATGCATCTTTTTGTGCTAGAACTCCTATATAAGGGTTGACCGGTCGCTTCCCGTGGATGTGCGCGGGCGGTGGAAGAGGAAGGAGAAGGGAAGCGGGCTGTGGAGTAACGATTTTACCACAATTTCTTAGGAAACTGAGTGCAATAATTGAGTAGTTTTGCAAACTACCAGTACTACACCTGAAACGGTTCAAAACCTATACTCCCTTGCCAGCGTGCGCTTCCCGCGTGAACGGTCAGCGTCGCCCTGGAGCGTCAGTGTCGCATTAATGCCTGGCCAGAGCGGAGGCGACCTCTCACTAGCGCCGGCTTTGAAGTGGCGCGGTGGCCGAGAGAGCGCCGCTTCCCGGTGCACGCGACTGCTCCGCGTCGAGACTGGCCATAGGCCCTGTTTGGATCCATGGGTTAGAGTTAGTTTGAGCTAGTTGGGGCTCAAATAGCCCTAAAGTATCCAAGCATGAGGGTTTAAATTGGAGCAAGTTGCACCGAACCCACAAAAAAAAACTATCCCACCCAAGAGGTGCTAACTGGAGATAGTTCTCATTGGGACCACTGAAAAATCACTTTTCTCTCTCCATGAAGTGCATTTATTGCCAATCTAACCCTGTCACCCAAACACCTCTTTGTTACAGTTAGTTCAGGGTTAGTCATGAGTTAGTCTAACTTCTAGCTAAGTTAGGGTATCAAACCGGAGCAGTATAGGACATGCAAGTTGCTCAAAGCATACATGCAAATTCGTACGTGAAAGGATTTTTTTCTTTTTGAAAACGGAACGTGAAAGGAATTTTTTTAGAATGCTCTTGGCATGTCGCTAACATGTGATAGTTAACCGACCTCAATAGACGGCAGAAACGCCAGCCCGCCGCACTTTGATAGAGACGAGGAGGGAGAAGCGATACAGGCTGCTGGATTACTAGAGATAGGTGTCACACGGAAGCCAAGAAATATGGTGATAGCGTGGGTTAGCCATGTACTAGTATGATGTAACTACACTGGGTTGCCGTGTTTCGTACTCTTCCAGTCCACTTTGGAGATGATTGGTTAATTTTATATCGTTGAATAATATTAAATATTATGAGTGCAGACGCTCCACCACGAGGTTCCTTGCTCCCTCTCGGTCATCCGGAATCTATGTTCTTCCACTATTTTTTTACGTGAGCTTTGTTCATCCTTTTGCCAACACGCGAGACATCTAGCATCAAGGTGCATGTGTTATGCAAGGACCGTTCCATATATATGAAGAACACGTGGGACTGGAACTATGAGACGGACATATACCCAGGAGTGGATGTACGAACCTGAGTAATGTAGCGCAGTAAGTGAAGTAGAAAGGCACAAATGGTATGAACATGTGTGGCATATAGGGTGTGTTTGGTTGCATTCTCGTCTCAGCATAGTTGTTCCCTCTTCATGCATGCTCAACTCAACACCCCTCTTCATGCATGCTCTCTTCATGCATGCTTCTAGTGTATTTGTGCTAAACTAGTGTGGACTCATGCACCCTCCATACACTCTACCAAACACCCAAACGTAGGTCGAGAAGGGAACTCTTGGGCGGCATTTGTCTCTTACTACGTACTACCACTAAATGTTGTATGTGCAATGCACGGTGATGTTATGGAGTACGTGCCTAAGTACTCTACTACTACTATATTAGTTGGAGGCACATATTAACTTTTAAATTTGTTTACGTGTATGCCCCGAGACCTTCCAACTAGACGTGTCTTTCTCTCCAGGTCGCACTTTGTATTGTTCATACCACTAAGTACTACTCCCTTCGTCCGGAAATACTTGTCATCAAAATGAACAAAAAGAAATGTATTTAGAACTAAAAACACGTCTAGATACATCCTCTTTTATCCATTTTGGTGACAAGTATTTTCGGACGGAGAGAGTACTACGTGTGGTCTCCGACCCAGAAGTGGAAGAAGTGGAGGCGCTCTACCATGCTGTTTTTTTGTACGCTAGGCTCTACCACGCTGTTCATGTCCCACTCGTTTCGCTGACGTGTGGGACATCCAGCATGTGACGTGTTTGGCACCCTTCATCGTAAGAGTTGAAATGCTAGCATTCATCAGAAATAAAAAATAATTATAAATTGGCAGTGATACTATTTTTTTGCGAACCAATCAGCAATGATACTATACCACGCGGTTTCCTTGATCCTCGATATCGGAAAGAATACTTCTGTTCGCCAACATGTGGGACGTCGACCATCCTGGTCCACTTGCCATGCACGCAGAACTCCAAGGGAGAGTCACCCAGGTCGTCGTGCCGTAGTAACAATGACTAATGAGCCATCAAATCACATGCCCACTTCCCACTTTGAAGTTGCTCGGACGAAGGAACCATCATGACTTCGTTGAATTCCACTTCTTGAAGAAAATTATTGTATCAGCAGTACTGCTAGCTACAGTATTTACTCCAACAGACGCCTCCTTTCATTCATAGGATAGGAATATGAAAATCATAGGAAGTGAGATGACATACATCTCAATTCCTATAGAGAAAGAGATGCCATTTGATCTTAGGATAGGAATTTTTCCATTTAGTCTAGGCTAATGTATTGGTAATTTGCTCTAAAAACTACAGTAGTAACTAGTAGTACTGGTACATGCTCGTACTCAGACACAGACACAAACACTAACTACTAGTACTACTACTTCTCACATGCTGGCCAGACGCCGTCGATCTCCTTCCCGGCTTTGTCGGCGACACCCCACCGTGCTTGGATCTCCGCCGACCTCTCCGCAGCAGCGCGTGCATCCTTTTCTTTCTGGCGGCGGCGGGCCTCTCTTTTCTTGAGTGCTTTCTGACTTTTTCGCTCCCTCTATGTGGCTTTGGCCACCTCTTGCTCTACCGCCCATTCGGCCTTGGCATCTTCAAATTCCTCCCACATAGTTGTGAGGTCGTGAGCGGCGATGAACTCGGCACGGCGAGATGCCATCGCTTCCCTACCATTTTGTGTGCGGTCGTGGGTGGCGAGGAACTCGGCGCAGCGGGATGCCATCGCTGCCTTACCGGTTAGTGTGCGGCGCGGTGGCATGAACGACGCTTGGTGAGAGCTCTGGGGTGGAGTGGCCGGACAACCGTATAGTGCATTGGTTTGTCAAGAGCTCAAGGACAGAAGAGAAAGAAAATTAGGATTCCCATTCAATCTTGGTCATTTATTATGGAGTAAAATGCATTGGCCGTCATCGAACTTGTCTTGATAGCTCACTTTGATCCTTGTATACGAGATATGGTGATTAACGGTCACTGGCTCAGCGTATAGCTCCGTATTTGTATGGTTGACCAGTCAAACAGTTCGCATGCGCCTCATCAGCTCATGTTCTTTATTTATCTACGCGGGCCTACCTGTGAATGGAGAAAGAAATACTGTAAAAACCAAAATTATGCGTATGTGGGGAATCAAACCACGGACTCGTCGCTGCAACGCATCCTCGTCAGCCAAATGAAAATGAAATACTTCGCGTCAGACACTCACGCTCACCTGTCAAAGCATGCTAATGCATGCACGTCGCCCTCTAAATCAAAGTCCTGCTCATGGCGCAACGCAAACGGCGAGCCCATCACCTGCGCGCCCCGGCGGTGCCTGACATTACTGTTTAGACGTTTGATGGAGGCCTACGCGAACGCCGAGCATGTATTCACCTGGCTCAACACCAACGGTCATACTCGGACCGCCTTGCTCATGTATATCGCCATCACAACGACAATCTATAAAACAGCCTAAGCTAGAGAGGTTACTATGGTAGTATGGTACGGAGTATGTACTATCGTGAGCGACCGATCTTAGTGCCACTGCACACTGAAACCCCTTCCATCGCTAGCGCGCGCTTCCCACCTGAAACGGTCACCGTCTCTCCAGAATGTCAATGCCGCATTCACCGGACTTAACTGCAGGTGCAATTGGTGTGTCACTGAAATGCGGGCCAGACGCCCGTTGGGCCCACATGTCAGTAACCCAAACGCATCTGCAGTTAAGTAACTGAAGTAGCGTCTGCATTCACGCCCGACGAACCTACTCCGGTGCCAGTTGTCCATCCGTCTGCCGCGGCTCATTGCCATTCGCCCGCTATATTAACTTGAGCCCCAGCTTCCAGCCATAGCCAAACACCCACACTTATTCTCCTCCGGTCCCTTCCTTCTGTCGGCACCACTTCAACCATGGCCTCCTGGCGCTCCAAAGCTCTCTTGGATGTACTGTCACAGGAGCAGACGAGGAACATCGGCGGCTCCGCTCCGGGCGCGCTCCAAAGCTCTCTTCGACGTACTGTCGCATGAGCAAACGAAGGAGATCGACGACACCCCCCGGCCGCCCTCCGCCGCCATGACCATGAAGCCGGCGTGCGTGCGCGAGCACAGCCGGTAGCGAGGAAGAGTAGTACACGGTAGGTCGCCGCTGCTCTGGTCCCGGGAAGGCCACCGCTACTCCACTCAGTCAACGCCAAGCTTGGTGGGGTAAACATCGGCGGCCGATTAGCCGCTTGACGGCAACGTGGAGGCGGAAATCTTCAGAACCTTGTGCTCCGGAGGAGGAGGTTATCGAGGCGGATGAGGAGGAGGCAAAGGCAATGGCCAGCTTTCCCGGGTTCATGGCCGGACATGGTGGTCGGGCGCTGGCGATCGTTTAGATTAGGTTTACAGTAGGTTTAGTACGGTTTGTGCGAAATATGTAATGAATTTCGTCCAGTTTGTAGGAAAAGTTTTCGAAATGTAACGAATTTCATCCAGTTAATTTGAAATTGGCTTTGTTTGCACGAATTTCATCCGGTTAGTTCATATAGTTGTCGAAAGGTATGCCGGCAGCATCGGATGGCATCCATCAGTGTCCTCGGACAGATGCCGATGTAAATTTGTGGGCCAGCGCTGGAGATGCCCTAACTATCATGCTATAATCGCTAACAATCCTCCATTATTTGGCAGGGAACAGTTATCCCTCGATCAAAATCAGATCCGTGGTGTTTCGCACTCCTCCCGTGTAAGAGTGTAAACTCTTGCTTACATAAAAATGGAGCAAGTGGACGGCACTGTAGCACGTCATATCACTCGAACTAGCCCACCTAACGAGCGGGAAAGCACCGTCCTCATCATTTTGTTCTGGATTTCTATCGATCGATCGCGCGAAAATGTTATGCTTCGCAAGTTCTAAAGGAAAAGGCGGCACACTTACGACTCGTACGCGTCGCAACCCCGACAGTCTGGCTCGCACGCCGCGTCGCAACCCTGACAGTCTGGCTCACACGCCGCTCACCAGAGGGGCCACGCGTTGTCTTACAATTTCACTGACATGTGGGACCGTAATTGAATAAACCGTTGATAGCCGAAATCTAATCGCTCGATGGGCGTCGGCTGAGAAGCGAGAAACGGGGGAGGGAGAAGAGATCGCCCGCCCGCTGCGCACGGATTCCAAGAAATATATGGTGATAATGTGAGGTGGGCCATGCTGGAGTCCGGACCTCTTCCGGAGCCCGCTCTCACCGCCGTGGACCCTCAAGACGCCAGTTGCCTGCTGCATGCATAGCAAGTAGTCCCCGCTTATGTGGAGGAGAGAGAGGCATTGCCAAAGTCAAGGAGTAACAATGGAGACAATAGCTTTCATCAAAAATAAACAATGAATAATCGTTGCTCGTCCTCTATATCAAAAAGAATACTTTCATTCGCCGACATGTGGGACGTCGACCATCCTGGTCCACCTGCCATGCACAAAATTATCCTGGTCTACCCCGGTTGTATCGCAGGCCCAACCTTTCCCACTGTAACTTGTTCGGACGAAGGAACCATCATGACTTTGTTGAATTCCGCTTCTTCAAGAAAACTTACTGTACCTGCAATACTGCTACCACACGCGAAGACTGGATGGCACTGTACCACGTCATATCACTGAAACCCACTAGGCCAAACTAGCCCGCCAAGGTCATCTATTTTGGAACTGAGGGAGTATGTCTCTGCACTGCTATGATTTTGTGTTGCGTGTTTTCTGTACTTTTGCTACGATTTTCCTACCCTATGAACCAAATGAGGCCTGAATGTATGTCGACTATTGTCTGATTGATCGCTAAGCCTACAATTTTAGGAGCTAGGGCTATTGGTCGATCGACGAGGGATAAGTATAAGCGTACCACGAGCTCATCAGCCCCAACGTTTCTCTTTGGTGAGTGTTTTGCAAGTACTATAGCTCGCACAGTAGCTAGCCTACTAACACCAAGAATCATCAAACAAGCCCTGCTGATAAGATAAATAGTTCAAACTTACATCTAAGCATGCCCTATATTAAATCAAAAGCTGGTGAGGATACATCTGTTTCCATAACTCGGAGAGGGTTCGCATGATTCATCGCATGATTCACTATCAAACAAAAGTAGCAAGATCCACCCACACAAGACAGTGCACTAGCCCTAAGATGGTTTGATAACACACATCGTTCTGGTAATTAAACACAAGGCAATGCAAACTACCCTGAAGGATTAGCGCGGCCAACTATTTCTTGTCATCGATCTCTCGGGAAATGACCACAGCACGGACAGCGGCATCGGAATCGATCTCCGGGGCGATGCCAAGAGGACGGGCCACGACATCGGAATCATCAAGGACAACCATCGACACCTGCACAACCCTAATATATTATCAATCACATCGCAAATAATCAAAAACCACAACTATGGTAATAAGCCATTATTTTTTACCTTGTGCAGCTCACCGGGGGATCTCATCCCTCCGGGGGCCATCTCCTCGTCCTCGATGGGGGCCATCACCTTGCCAGGGGAATACTGCTTCTCAACGACGACTATCTCCTCAAACTCAGTCTTGAGCCTCACATAGGTGGCAATCAGAGTTCCTGGGGTAGGCATGGTGGGGCCCTTGCTGGTCTTCCAACTTTCTTTGAGGAGTTTGTCTGCCAACGTCCTCAAATCTTTGGCCAGTGCTTGTTTCTTGGAGTTCTTCGTCTCCATGGGTAGGCCCGCCAACATGGTCAACTCGTTGGTCGGTGCTCGCTTCTTGGAGATCACTGTCTCTAGTGGATTGTCCACCGACAACTCTTTGCCTAGTGCTCCAGGATCCATCAATGAACTGACAAACAAAAAGCAATCGAAAGGAAACCACAATCGCAATGAAAACGGGAAAAGAATAGCATGTGAGAATCGGTCGGTGCTTCGCAAAAAGAAGATTATTGGAATGAAAATATAGCAGCATAATTGATTCGCCCACCTTTCCTTCGTCGGTACAGAAGAAAAATGGCAGAAGTGAGTAGCCTAGAGTGAGGTTTTCTTCAAGAAAGGGAAGAAAGGGATTGAACGAGCGTTCCAATGAAATGATGGTTGCTTCGTCCAGTCCAACTTGGAGGCCACCTTACCACTGCTGGTAAAGGTGTGGGTTTTGTGATATGACGGGTCATGACGGCCACACCAGGGTGACAGGTGAGTCTCGACAGTAGCACCTCGTCGTGATTTGGTGGATGGCACGCGGGCCCGGATGCTTTGAAATGGCCCGCATGTAGATAGAGCGGCTAGTCATATAGGAGTGCTCAATATTGTGCACCGCGACCAAGGCAGAGAGGAAAACGAGAGAACTACATAATTAATGCATGAGTTTAATTAGGGTAGTTTTGTAAAGTATGAGATACATTCCTCCAATCACAAAATTCCTTGGTTCATGAGATTTGAGATTTGAGCCCTATAAACTGGAAGGGAGGGGGTACTGCACACGGTGTAGTCTAGTCACTTGTTGAAATCTCTAGAAAGGCAAATACTCCTTTCTGGTTTACAGGTCTATACTACTCCCTCTGTCTAGGTGTGTAAGTCATCTTACGAAAACCAAATAGTCCCAAAACACTTAGGCGCGGTGCATTAACTTCTACCTTGTTTCTTGTTTCTTGACATACGTATCAACCAATAAGAGATGAGAGGTGTGCATGCTTTTAATGACTTGCAATGGCTAGTTCATTGCATGGAATGCTATTAATTAGCAAATAAACATTGGTGACCCCGGGAGGAAATGGTGCTAAGCGCGTGGACCTATGCAGAATGAGTATCAACCAATGGATAATGGAGTTTAATTGTTAAACAATAGCAATTTTGTCTCATGCAAGAGCCTGGCGAGTACTCCAAGGAACTGCACCACGCGAGCGTTCGCAACTGCCACGTTCGGTTTGCGCTTGGCTCTTCGCCTCTTCGAGAAGATGAACAATGATGTTACTCCTACTTCTACAGTATCGAATCCACTGTTGCATGTCCATCCACCTCGTGCGGGAGGGATAGCATGTAGCGAAAGCTTCTACTTACTGCTCCTGCCTTTGCGTCTATGACAGGTGGGCCCAAAAGGTGGTTGGCCCTCCTGTCATGCAGCCAAAGGCAGGTGCAGTTAAGGCACCGGAGCTCAGTTCGTGAGGGAGAGGGTGTCGTCGTAATCAAATTTCTCGGTCTTGTACGAGTTGACGCGACACATCAAAGCACTGCACTCGATAAAATTCTTTTTACACATTTCAAATGGACTACTTCGTATGTAGGAGTAGACATATTCTGCTTCGTATGTAGTCACTTGTTGCAATCTCTAAAAAGACTTATATTTGGAAACGGAGGGAGTACAACGCATGCATGCATGCCGTGACTTTTCTTTTGATACTTGCATGTGTTGATTTGATGCACCTTGCCAAATTTTGACTATAAATTTAACTAACCAAATTTTCATGCATGTCACAAAAAATTACGGGGCTGTTTGGATTGTGACTATGTTTGTCTTATGTTGCCACATTATTTTTCCCACACTTTCCACACTTGCCTAACCTAAGTTGCTCAAATTGATAGACTTTGGCTTGCCTAAGGGAATCTTGCCACAATTTTTGTGTCTATGACATGTGGGGTTCACTGCTAATAAAAAAATTTCTTATCTTAGGTGTGGCTAATAAAAAAGACTTATATTTAGGAACAAAGGGAGTAGAAAATATAAATAATAATGCATGTTGGGGCAACCCACGTGTCGGTGTCAAAACCGGCGGATCTCGGGTAGCGGGTCCCGAACTGTGTGTCTAGGCGGATGGTAACAGGAGACAAGGGACACGATGGTTCTACCCAGGTTCGGGCCCTCTCGATGGAGGTAAGACCCTACTCCTGCTTGATTGATATTGATGATATGGGTAGTACAAGAGTGGATCTACCACGAGATCAAGGAGGCTAAACCCTAGAAGCTAGCCTATGGTATGATTGTTGTTGTTGTTCTACGGACTAAAACCCTCCGGTTTATATAGACATCGGAGAGGGCTAGGGTTACACAGAGTCGGTTACAATGGCAGGAGATCTAGATATCCGTATTACCAAGCTTGCCTTCCACGCCAAGGAAAGTCCCATCCGGACACGGGATGAAGTCTTCAATCTTGTATCTTCATAGTCTTGGAGTCCGGCCGATGATGATAGTTCGGCTATCCGGACACCCCCTAGTCCAGGACTCCCTCAGTAGCCCCTGAACCAGGCTTCAATGACGACGAGTCCGGCACGCATATTGTCTTCGGCATTGCAAGGCGGGTTCCTCCTCCGAATAATTCATAGAAGATTGTGAACACCAGGATAGTGTCCGGCTCTGTAAAAATAAATTCCACATACCACCGTAGAGAGAATAATATTTACACAAGTTCAATCTGCTGACGTATCTTGTGGCCTGATGTCACACCAAAACCAAGCCTTTACTCGAATCGTTTTTATTATACCACCTCAGCACGTTTAGCGAAGCGGTTTCCTTGGCACGTCTTGTCGAAGCAGAGATCGTGTTCCCCTTATTCCGGGATCCTCATCAATACGGAGGTGGGTAACCCAACCGCGCCATTTATTGCGGCGCTTGGGAGATAAGCGAGTTTTACCAGGCCACTAGGGACGCATAGTTTCATCCGCCCATATATAAGGGGATAATGATCCACCCTTTTTACCTACGCCTTCTTCCTCCTTTGCTTATCCATCTCCGCGCACTCGAGCTCCAACACCCAAGTCCACACATCTCACCTCGACCTTCTCCAGCCATGTCCGGAGTGGGAGGCAAGTGGATGGCCTCCTCCATTACGGAGGGGCACATCAAGAAGCTGCGCGACACCGGATATCTATCCAGCAACATCACGCACCGGCTCCCCGACGAGGGGCAGCTCATCCCCACCCCCGGGCCCCATGAGAGGGTGGTACTCCTTCCCCATTTCCTCCGCTGACTAGGCTTTCCACTCCACCCCTTTGTCCGGGGGCTCATGTTCTACTACGGCCTGGATTTCCACGACCTGGCCCCAAATTTTATCCTCAATATTTCGGCGTTTATCGTCGTGTGTGAGGCCTTTCTCTGCATCCAGCCCCACTTCGGCTTGTGGCTAAAGACCTTCAATGTCAAACCGAAGGTTGTGAAGGGCAGCCAAGCGGAGTGCGGAGGCGCCATGGCGGGCAAAATGCCCAACGTCACTTGGCTCGAGGGTGCCTTCGTGGAATCCATCAAAGGGTGGCAATCGGGGTGGTTCTACATCACCAAGCCGCATGACCCTAAATGGGCAGCGGCCCCCGAATTCAGATCTGGCATCCCCATGCAGCTCACCTCCTGGAAAGAGAAGGGCTTGCTATGGGGTAGTTCGGAAGAGCTGACCCGACTCCAGTCCTGTCTCCAGACCCTGGTGAACAAGAAGGTCAAGCTTGTCAACGTGATCCAGGTCATGCTCGTTCGCCGGATTCTCCCCTGCCAGCAACGGGACTTCAATTTGTGGGAGTTTGATCCGGCACAACACCAGACCTTAAGCGGGCTCTTCGACACTATGTAAGAAGCGGCCTGGAGGGTGCTGTTCAAGGGCGCCAAAGCTCCCGCATCCGCTACCGAAGATCACGGATTCAGCACGCAGCGTCCGGCTGGCGAGGTAAGCTATGTTATCCTTTATGGGACACTTGCTTTTCATAGTTTGATTCTATGCGGGATATAACTCCCAATACCTTTAACAGGCCTGGCAGAAGACATCCGGACAGGTTACCTGTCCGGCTCCCCTTCCAGAAGACCCAGTGGACGCCCGTTTGACAGGGCTGCTGGTCCCGGCACTTTACGTAGTGCCGGAGAAGAAGGCCAAGAAGAAGGCCACGGGATCCCGAAGGAGTTCCCGGCGTCAGGTGGTATCGGCCTCATCGTCCGATGACTCCGAGGCGTACTCCTCCCACGAGGATGAGGAGGAGAAGAAGGAGGCCTCTCCCCCAGCGGGGGGAGAGAAGAAGAGGAAGGCCTCCCCAACGAGGGAGGCCGAAGGGTCCAAGAAGGGAAGGACCCTTCCCCCGGACTGTTCCGCCAACGTCGGCGACGGCAACGAGGAGTGGCCCTCAAGGGCCAAGCCCCTGGTGAGATCGTAAATATCCGGACTCCAAGATGATTTATAATTTTCCTTTTTGTCACATGGTGTCTTTCTAATGCCGCATACAACCCTGTAGTCCGCCCAAGGACGATCTTCCCGCTTCGTCGAGCGGGTCCTTGGGCACGTCGGATATGGATTCTCTTCCGACCGCCTCCACCCCCCGTGACACTAACGATGCCGAGGTGGGATCCCGAGAAGGGACCCACCAGGAGGAGGAGGCCCCGGAGGTGTCGCAGGGCAACCTCCCGGACTTTGCACCGGACTCCGCACCGGAACCCGCAGTGGTTCTGGAGTCCGGCAGGCGGCCCCTTCGTAAGAAGGGCAAGACTGTGACACCGGCGACCTCCGTCCAACCAGAGGCGCCGGATAACTTGCTGGAGGCGCTCAACGGCGCTTCCATCAAAGAAGAACACCACACTGTTATGAGTGCGGTGATTCAGAAGGTTCAGCTCGCCAAGAGCAGGCTGACCGAGGCCTGCAGCAGCCTTCTAACAGGCTTTGAGATAAGAATTTTAAGATGTGTAATATAATACCGCACAGACAGTAGCCCCTGATGCTCGGTTTGGTGTTCGAAAAGAAAAGCCGGACTGAGGATCAAAAAGATATACGCAGGAGTCTAAAAAATATGTCAATATGGGATTGCAGGCTGGGCTGCTGACCTCTGCCGCACTGACTGCGGAGGTCAATGCTTTGAAGCAGAGCCTCGAGCGGTCCGAGAGTGAGCTCGGCCATGCCAAGAAGCAGCTCGAGGACAAGAAAGGTGAGTAACACCGTATTAAAGTTGTACCTTATAGAAAAGGATTTGGTTGCAAGAGAAATAACAAGGATAACGTGGGTACTTCAGGGGCCACGAACGAGGTGGCGACCCTGAAGGAGGCGGTGTCCGCGGCCGAACACAATGCGGCCGCGGAGCGAGCCGAGCGAGAGAAGCGGGAGGCGCGTGTGGCAGAGGTACAGCAAGACCTCCAGGCTCTCGTGGAAAAACATGAGAGTTTGGAGCGCGACTCAAAGACTCGAGAGTCCGAGCTTGCATCGGCTCTTGAGAGTGCCAAAGCCGCTAAGGCCGAAGCCCACAAGGCCCTCCAGGAAATCGAGGCGTTGAAGAAGATAGCGGCGGGTAAGGCATTTTTCATGCAAAGCAAGCATGTGAATGTGAATTACCTATTACTTACCCGAATTCGGAGCTCCCCAGGAGCGTTTGCAGATCTTCCCCGCAGCGTGTCCGATGCTGCCGCTTTCTACCAGGCCGAGGAGGGGAGCTTGACGGAGAAGGTCTTCTGGTCTCAGTATGCTGAGGCCGGACATCCGGTGCCCCTTAGCGACCAGCTAAAGCAGCTGGTCGAGCTCCGCAAGGTGGCCGAATAGGCCATGAAGGGCCTCATAGTTCGGCTGTGGCCCAAGGGGGCCATGCCTGGGAGCTACTTCGGCCTGGTGCGGCGGCTAGTGGATGCGTGTCCCTGGGTTGAAGTCGTCAAGCACTCCGCCTGCATTGAAGGTGCCCGTCGGGCCCTTGCCCGTGCAAAGGTGCACTGGGGCAGGATGGACGCTGAGAAGCTTGTGACGGACGCGCCACCGACGGGCAAGGAGTATTGCACGCCCAAAATGTATTATAAGAGTGTCCTGAAGGGTGCCCGCATGATTGTGGGTGAGTGCTCCAAAGATGTAACATTTGAGTAGACTCGCATTGTGTTATCCTGTGCACTGAAAACTTTGTTCATATGCGCTAAGCAATGCTTGTTAATTTAAAATATTACCTTCTGTGCGGCTGTTTATCAAATCTGAGAGATGGCAAGTTGTCGGCTTCAGCCCCAATGCCACGAGTGCTGGGGTGTTCGGGATAAACTTGAGCGCTCTTGTTCCCATTTTTGGGTCCATCTAGGGAGGCGCTCAACACAACGAACGAGGCAACCGGACTTATAATGCTTGAACACTCTCACTTAGGCATAGAATTCTATAATTTTAAATTTCGGCGAAGCCCCTAGTGTTCGGAAGACCGAGTTTGGGGCGCTATCCACGCCTGGGCCGGACAAAGCCGGTTCCTTGCTCTAAGCGGCATAAGTCTTTAGGGACTCGAAAAAACCTCTCGAACAACGACCAGCTCTCGCCTTATCATGATGGTCAGTTTTAGCTTTCTCCACTGAGGCGCTCGCCCAGCTCAACTGGGGCGCAATCGCAGTGGTTCTCCCAGTGCTACCTTAGCTGATACAACGGAACATAAGGTACCAAAACATGGGAGCCGGGCAAACCCAATTATTGACCCAAGACATGATTCGGAGCCGATTCATATAATGCTATAAGTTCGGGGTGCCGCACTTGTGAAAGTGTTCGGACTTATCACACCATAATGTGGGGAACTTAAGCCCCTGGTGTATTTAGCCATACCAAAGCGTACGGATGCAACATGTCATAAATGAACATATGTATAAGAAAGAAATGCAATTATAAGCAAAAAGCAATGCATTATTTCTTCAAGAAATACTGCCATGAATGCAGAACGATACAAATAGTGCGGTAAGCAAGGGATGGGACTATTAAACATGTTCCCCTCCAGGGGTAGGCTGCGGAATGGTGTATAAAACAGATTTAATGATCGTAATGGAGACCACCTAGATACTCGTCGTAGCCTTTCTCCTTCCCTGGCTGTTGCATCGTGAGTTCGGCAGGTTTACTGCCGGACAGGGCCTCTGGTGAACGGGGTCCTGTGAGTAAGAAAAAAGAAAAAGGAAAAAGAATGACACACTTGGGAGCCCCTGGTGTGGTTAAGCCGCATTCTGGGCCTGTCGTGGTCGTGCCCCTCCCCCTATGCCCATGGTATCTCCAGAGCATAATGATGTACGCGAAGGACCAGCCTTGCAATTTTGCAAGGGCTGGGGTTGGGGCCGCATTGCTACGCGTGCTCGGAACGTGCCAGGTGGTTTTGTTGTAGGTAACTCCGGCCGCGTTTAGCCGTGGCCGGTCGCTTAACGGCCGGACTCGAGAATTACCTTAAGAGGCTGCTCTGTACTTCTGCCGTGAGAGTCGCTGTGTGTTCCTCCATTCGGAGGGAGCATTCCATGTTTCCGTTGACCGTGATGACTCCTCGAGGGCCTGGCATCTTGAGCTTGAGGTATGCGTAGTGCGGCACCGCGTTGAACTTTGCAAACGCGGTTCGTCCGAGCAGAGCATGATAGCCGCTGCGGAACGGAACTATATCGAAGATTAACTCCTCGCTTCGGAAGTTATCCGAGGATCCGAAGACCACTTCCAGTGTAATTGAGCCTGTACAATTGGCCTCTACACCTGGTATGACGCCTTTGAAGGTCGTCTTTGTTGGTTTAATCCTTGAGGGGTCTATGCCCATCTTGCGCACTGTAACCAGGTAAAGCAGGTTCAGGCTACTGCCGCCGTCCATCAGGACTCTAGTGAGGTGAAACCCATCGACGATTGGGTCTAAAACCAATGCGAGGAATCCGCCGTGGCGGATACTGGTGGGGTGGTCCCTTCGATCAAAAGTGATCGGGCAGGAGGACCATGGGTTGAACTTCGGGGCGACTGGCTCCATCGCATATACGTCCCTGAGTGCACGCTTCCGCTCCCTCTTGGGTATGTGGGTTGCGTATATCATATTTACCGTCCGCACTTGTGGGGGGAAACCCTTCTGTCCTCTATGTTTGGCGGTCGGGTCTCTTCATCGTCATCGCTATGCAGCCCCTTGTCATTGTTTTCGGCAATTAGCTTGCCTACCTGCTTGAATACCCAACAGTCCCTGTTGGTGTGATTAGCTGGCTTTTCGGGGGAGCCGTGTATCTGGCACGAGCGGTCGAGTATTCGGTCAAATTGGACGGACCCGGAGTAGTTCTTTTGAATGGCTTTTTCGCTGACGGGGTTTGGAGCCTCTGAATCCGGCGTTGACTGCCGTATCCTTAGTGTTATCGCCGTTAACGCGGCGTTTGTTCTTGTTGCGACGTGACCTGCCATTGTGGTCCTTGGTATCCGGACCGCCAGAATTTTTGCTGAGGTTGTTACTGCGGGCTAGCCAGCTGTCCTCTCCCGCGCAGAAGCGGGTCATGAGTGATGTGAGGGCTGCCATGGATTTCGGCTTTTCCTGTCCTAGGTGACGGGCAAGCCACTCGTCGCGGATGTTATGTTTGAAGGCTGCGAGGGCCTCTGCATCCGGACAGTCGACAATTTGATTTTTCTTTGTTAAGAACCGTGTCCAGAATTGTCTGGCCGATTCGTCTGGCTGCTGAATTATGTGGCTTAGGTCATCGGCGTCTGGTGGTCGCACATACGTGCCCTGGGAGTTATCAAGGAATGCGGCTTCCAGGTCCTCCCAACACCCAATTGATTCTGCTGGCAAGCTGTTAAGCCAATGCCGAGCTGGTCCTTTAAGCTTGAGTGCGAGGTATTTGATGGCGTGAAGATCATCGCGGCGGGCCATGTGGATGTGAAGGAGATAGTCTTCGATCCAAACCGCAGGGTCTATTGTGCCATCGTAGGATTCAATATTCACGGGTTTAAACCCTTCGAGGATTTGATGATCCATTACTTCATCTGTGAAGCATAGTGGGTGTGCGGCGCCTCTATATTGGGCTATATCACGACGTAGCTCGAGCGAGCTTTGTCTACTGTGTTCGGCCCGGACGGAGTTGCTGTATCCGGCGCGACGGTCGTCGTTGCGCATCGTGGGGCGCCCACGCGATCTGTAGATCTATCTTGATTGTCTTGCCTTATCCTCCAATATGTCTCGCAAGTCCGGCGCATTCCCCCGTGGCTTCGTACTTTTCGAGCGGTGCCGGGGTACGGTTCTAGTGGAGGGCCTAGAGGCCTCTCTGTCGCGGCCACAAGGTGGTCGGTCAGCCGTATTGTGCGCTGGTGATGCAGGTTTATATGCCTCCTCCTCTAATCGGGGGAGCAGCTTGCGTTTGGGGTAGCTTTTGGAGGGGCGTTCGAGTTCATGCTCTTCGGCCGCAAGGACTTCAGTCCATCTGTCGGCTAGCAGATTTTGATCAGCTCTAAGCTGTTGCTGCTTTTTCTTGAGGCTGTTCGCCGTGGCCATAAGCCTGCGTTTAAAACGCTCTTGTTCGACGGGATACTCAGGCACGACGAATTCGTCGTCGTCAAGGCTTGCCTCGTCTCCAGAGGGAGGCATGTGATTATCATCCTCTACCTCTTCGTCTGCCGCTCTCTCATGAGGGCTGGCTTCTCCGTCCTCCTGTGCTGAATCTTGCTGGAGGGGGTTGTCTTCGGCACTCTCTGGGGTGTTATTATCTCCGGTGCCGGAATCTCCATTCTTGCTGTGGTGGGATTTAGAGCGGCACCGCTGACGCCGGCGCTTGGGCTATTTCTTGGAGGGGTCTTCCTCCGTCGTTCCTTCGCCATTCCCATCCTTTGGGATATCCACCATGTATATGTCATATGATGAGGTGGATTTCCAGTGCCCAGTAGGCGCTGGTTCTTGGTCGTCTCCGGCATCGTCGTCCATACCGTCGACGTCTTCGGAGTCGAAGTCTAGCATGTCGGTTAGGTCGTCGACAGTGGCTACTAAGTGGGTGGTGGGTGGGGATTGAATTTCTTCATCGTCCGCATCCCAACCGTCCTGACCGCAGTCCGGCCAGGGCTCTCCTGATAACGAGAGATATTTTAGCGAATTCAGGATGTCGCTGAAAGGTGAGTGTTGAAAGATGTCCGCAGCGGTGAACTCCATGATTGGCGCCCAATCGGATTCGATTGGAGGGGGCGCGGGAGGTTCGGAGTCCGGCGAGGAGTCCGGCACCTCGTAGTCACGAGCTTCACAAGGGACAAGGTCAGTATTCGGCTCCATCGCTGTAGAGGTTGCAGCCCCCGAGGCGGTGTCTAGCCACCCATCCTCAATCTGCACAATCGGCTCCGAATTAGGGATCGGAGCGGACTCGTGTGCGGCCTCCAGGACACTATCCGGCAGCAGAGCTAAATCATGCCCATCGTGACAGTGCGGCGCGCTTGGCTGTGGCTCGAATCCATCGAAGATCAAGTCTCCGCGGATGTCACCCGTGAAGTATGACCTGACGGCTAGGGGCGTAGATTTCGATCTGCTCCAGATGGCCAAGCGAATTGGCCCGCAGTGCAAAGCCGCCGAATACAAAGATCTGTCCGGGGAGAAAAGTCTCACCCTGGACTGCGTCGTTGGTGATGATCGAAGGAGCCATCGGGCCTATATGCGATGGCAAAGAGGAACTCTCAATGAAAGCACCAATGTCAGTGTCAAAACCGGCGGATCTCGGGTAGGGGGTCCCGAACTGTGCGTCTAGGCGGATGGTAACAGGAGACAAGGGACACGATGTTTTTACCCAGGTTCAGGCCCTCTCGATGGAGGTAAAACCCTACTCCTTCTTGATTGATATTGATGATATGGGTAGTACAAGAGTGGATCTACGACGAGATCAAGGAGGCTAAACCCCAGAAGCTAGCCTATGGTATGGTTGTTGTTGTTGTTCTACGGACTAAAACCCTCCGGTTTATATAGACACCGGAGAGGGCTAGGGTTACACAGAGTCGGTTACAATGGTAGGAGATCTACATATCCGTATTGCCAAGCTTGCCTTCCACGCCAAGGAAAGTCCCATCCGGACACGGGACGAAGTCTTCAATCTTGTATCTTCATAGTCTTGGAGTCCGGCCGATGATGATAGTTTGGCTATCCGGACAGCCCCTAGTCCAGGACTCCCTCACCACGTTTCCGCTAATTTTAGCTGTGGGCTTGTTCACAAATTTTACGAGGGGGTGGTTGTTCATTTAATGGAGGGACTTGTAGTACCAGACCTGAACGATACAAAGTGCAACCTGGCGCACCGTTACACCACTTGGAACAAGTGGGTAGCTATCTCAAAAAACAATCAACAACTAAAAAAACCACGACCTGGCATGTAGTAGTACACAATTTTAAACGATTGTTTTGATGGAGTGAAAAAGGAAAACTACCCTACTACTTATATATAGGCCAGAGCCTCCGCGCTTGCTTGCTAGGGCTGCTCTAGTCACACACTCTCATCCTCTCCAGATCTAAACAAGATAGGGGTAGTAACACTGTCTTTCTCCCTTCAAAAACACTAGCTTTCTATCCTCACCGCTGGTTACAGATCCGGACGTATCCCCCTCCACCGGTGAAGGGGAGGAGGGGCAGAGTTTAGGCCGTTGTCGACAGCGAGGGAGGAGACCGACTATCGGCCGCACCGTTATCTCTGGCCGAGCGCCGGCGCGGGAGGTCCTCCGATCCCTTCGTCGTTGCCTGTGGGCGGATCCGGCCTCCCGCCGCCCACCTATCCACATCCCGACGACCTTCAGGTATATCTTCGTTCAAAACCACCTTAGCTCTACTTCCCCAGCTTGCTACGTCGCTGCATGTGCATCATTTTCTACCACTCGGCCCCTCTCGATCGGATGGTCCAACGTCACCTATTTTTTTCTATTGTTAGAGGTAAAGCTACTTCATGGAGTCAAATCTTGTACTCCCTCCGTCCGAAAATACTTGTCATTGAAATAAAGTGGGGGTGGGGGAATTTAGTATGTAAATCTGACTTGGTACAAACAGGAAGGAAGAAAGGGGATGAAAGTAGTACAGACTGGTCATCCAACCGGTCTCTTGGTCGAAAAGGGATATATAGGGGTAACGCTGTAAACAGTGGTATGACCAGGACTAGATTTGCTATCCACACATAGGAGTAGATGGCTAGAGTGAACAAAAATGGCACCAACCCACATATGTTTCTTGGATGTTTGTTTCTCGGGGCAACAAACTATGAATCACCACTTTATGCCCCTGTTTACGTACATGGTGTTGTACTGCTGGTGCACCCACTGTCCCATGCCCTTATACCAAATATTTAGGCTCCGGTCAGAATAAAGGGGCAGAAAACATAGGTCTTGATGAAAATAGAGGAATAGGAAAGGAATGTAGGTATAAAACTATGGAACAGCGAACCAGAGGAAACTCTCAAGAGAATGTGTTCGGATGGACTACGAAATGTACAGATTTGTTTTTTTAGAGTAGCATGCTTGGCATTATGAGATGTTATTTGTTTATTCAGCTACACAGTGACTACTCTTGTCCTCACCTCACGTACCACACAAAGGTTGAATTTTTTATTCCGACAAACACAGCACAGGAACCTGTCTAACGCATGGCAGCGAGCGCCTGCCTCGGGCTTCCACCCAAAAAATGAGCAGCGCGTGGATGTTTCTAATCCGATGGAATCAGTACTACCAGACCAACTTTCCTATGAAACACTATTCACCTTTCCCGTGTTCCGAACGGTTGGAAGGGAAAGAATACCGTAGGAATTGTGTTCCTACGAAAATCCTGTTGGGGAACGTAGTAATTTAAAAAAAATTCCTAAGCACACGCAAGATCATGGTGATGCATAACAACGAGAGGGGAGAGTGTTGTCCACGTACCCTCATAGACCGAAAGCGGAAGCGTTAGAACAACGCGGTTGATCTAGTCATACGTCTTCACGGCCCGACCGATCAAGCACCGAAACTACGGCACCTCCGAGTTCTAGCACACGTTCAGCTCGATGATGTTCCCCGTACTCCGATCCAGCAGAATGTCAGGGAAGAGTTCCGTCAGCACGACGGCGTGGTGACGATCTTGATGTTCTACCATCGCAGGGCTTCGCCTAAGCACCGCTACAATATTATCGAGGACTATGGTGGAGGGGGCACCGCACACGGCTAAGAGATCAAGAGATCAATTATTGTGTCTAGAGGTGCCCCCTGCCCCCGTATATAAAGGAGCCAGGGGGAAGGGGCGGCCGGCCTAGGAGGGGCGCACCAAGGGGAGTCCTACTCCCACCGGGAGTAGGACTCCCTCCTTTCCTTGTTGGACTAGGAGAAGGGGGAAGGAGGAGGGAGAGAGGAAGGAAAGGGGGGCGCCGCCCCCCTGTCCTATTCGGACTAGGGGGGGAGGGGCGCACGGCCCAGCCCTTGCCTCCTCTCCTCTTCTCCACTAAGGCCCATGTAGGCCCATTTAGCCCCCGGGGGGTTCCGGTAACCTCCCGGTACTCCGGCAAAATCCCGATTTCAACCGGAACACTTCCGATATCCAATTATAGGCTTCCAATATATCAATCCTCATGTCTCGACCATTTCGAGACTCCTCGTCATGTCTGTAATCTCATCCGGGACTCCGAACAAACTTCAGTACATCAAAACTCATAAACTCATAATAAAACTGTCATCGAAACCTTAAGCGTGCGGACCCTACGGGTTCGAGAACTATGTAGACATGACCTAGAACTGTTTCCGGTCAATAACCAATAGCGGAACCTGGTTGCTCATATTGGCTCCTACATATTCTACGAAGATCTTTATCAGTCAAACCGCATAACAATATACGTTGTTCCCTTTGTCATCGGTATGTTACTTGCCCGAGATTCGATCGTTGGTATCTCAATACCTAGTTCAATATCGTTACCGGCAAGTCTCTTTACTCGTTACGTAATGCATCATTCTGTAACTAACTCATTAGCTACATTGCTTGCAAGGCTTATAGTGATGTGCATTACCGAGAGGGCCCAGAGATACCTCTCTGACAATCGGAGTGACAAAAGCTAATCTCGAAATACGCCAACTCAACATGTACCTTTGGAGACACCTGTAGAGCTCCTTTATAATCACCCAGTTACGTTGTGACATTTGGTAGCACAGAAAGTGTTCCTCCGGTAAACGGGAGTTGCATAATCTCATAGTTGTAGGAACTTGTATAAGTCATGAAGAAAGCAATAGCAACATACTAAACGATCAAGTGCTAAGCTAACGGAATTGGTCAAGTCAATCACATCATTCTCCTAATGATGTGATCCCATTAATCAAATGACAACACATGTCTATGGTTAGGAAACATAACCATCTTTGATTAATGAGCTAGTCATGTAGAGGCATACTAGTGACATTAAGTTTGTCTATGTATTCACACATGTATCATGTTTCCGGTTAATACAATTCTAGCATGAATAATAAACATTTATCATGATATGAGGAAATAAATAATAACTTTATTATTGCCTCTAGGGCATATTTCCTTCAGTCTCCCACTTGCACTAGAGTCAATAATCTAGATTACACAGTCATGATTCTAACACCCATGGAGTCTTGGTGCTGATCATGTTTTTCTCGTGGAAGAGGCTTAGTCAACGGGTCTGCAACATTCAGATCCGTATGTATCTTGCAAATCTATATGTCTCCCACCTGGACTTGGTCCCGGATGGAATTGAAGCGTCTCTTGATGTGCTTGGTCCTCTTGTGAAATCTGGATTCCTTTGCCAAGGCAATTGCACCAATATTGTCACAGAAGATCTTCATTGGTCCCGATGCACTAGGTATGACACCTAGATCAGAAATGAACTCTTTCATCCAGACTCCTTCATTTGCTGCTTCCGAAGCAGCTATGTACTCCGCTTCGCATGTAGATCCTGCCACGATGCTTTGTTTAGAACTGCACCAACTGACAGCTCCGCCGTTCAATATAAACACGTATCCCGTTTGCGATTTAGAATCGTCCGGATCAGTGTCAAAGCTTGCATCGACGTAACCATTTACGACTAGCTCTTTGTCACCTCCATAAACAAGAAACAAATCCTTAGTCCTTTTCAGGTATTTCAGGATATTCTTGACCGCTGTCCAGTGATCCACTCCTGGATTACTTTGGTACCTCCCTGCCAAACTTATTGCTAAGCATACGTCAGGTCTGGTACACAGCATTGCATACATCATAGAGCCTATGGCTGAAGCAGAGGGAACATCTTTCATTTTCTCTCTATCTTCTGTTGTGGTCGGGCATTGAGTCTGACTCAACTTCACACCTTGTAATACAGGCAAGAACCCTTTCTTTGCCTGATCCATTTTGAACCTTTCCAAAACTTTATCAAGGTATGTGCTTTGTGAAAGTCCAATTAAGCGTCTTGATCTATCTCTATAGATCTTGATGCCCAATATGTAAGCAGCTTCACCGAGGTCTTTCATCGAAAAACTTTTATTCAAGTATCCCTTTATGCTATCCGGAAATTCTATATCATTTCCAATTAACAATATGTCATCTACTTATAATATCAGAAATGCTACAGAGCTCCCACTCACTTTCTTGTAAATACAGGCTTCTCCAAAAGTCTGTCTAAAACCATATGCTTTGATCACACTATCAAAGCGTTTATTCCAACTCCGAGAGGCTTGCACCAGTCCATAAATAGATCGCTGGAGCTTGCACACTCTGTTAGCACCTTTTGGATCGACAAAACCTTCCGGTTGCATCATATACAACTCTTCTTCCAGAAATCCATCACGGAATGCAGTTTTGACATCCATTTGCTATATTTCATAATCATAAAATGCGGCAATTGCTAACATGATTTGGACAGACTTAATCATCGCTACGGGTGAGAAAGTCTCATCGTAGTCAACCCCCTGAACTTTTCGAAAACCTTTTGCAACAAGTCGAGCTTTGTAGACAGTTACATTACCATCAGTGTCAGTCTTCTTCTTGAAGATCCATTTATTCTCGATGGCTTGCCGATCATCGGGCAATTCAACCAAAGTCCATAATTTGTTCTCATACATGGATCCCATCTCAGATTTCATGGCTGAAGGAGTCCTGGACTAGGGGGTGTTCGGACAGCCGGACTATCATCGTCCGCCGGACTCCAAGACTACGAAGATACAAGATTGAAGACTCCGCCCCGTGTCCGGATGGGACTTTCCTTGGTGTGGAAGGCAAGCTTGGCGATACGGATATGTAGATCTCCTACCATTGTAACCGACTCTGTGTAACCCTAGCCTTCTCCGGTGTCTATATAAACCGGAGGGCTTTAGTCCATAGGACACAACATACATTACAACAATCATACCATAGGCTAGCTTTAGGGTTTAGCCTCCTCGATCTCGTGGTAGACCCACTCTTGTACTACCCATATCATCAATATTAATCAAGCAGGACGTAGGGTTTTACCTCCATCAAGAGGGCCCGAACCTGGGTAAAACATCGTGTCCCTTGTCTCCTGTTACCATCCGCCTAGACGCACAGCTCGGGACCCCCTACCCGAGATCCGCCGGTTTTGACACCGACATTGGTGCTTTCATTGAGAGTTCCTCTGTGTCGTCGCTGATAGGCTCGATGGCTTCTTCAATCAACAACGCTATCCAGGGCGAGACTTTTTTCCCCGGACAGATCTTCGTATTCGGCGGCTTCGCACTGCAGGCTAATTCACTTGGCCATATGGAGCAGATCGAAAGCTACGCCCCTGGCCGTCAGGTCAGATTCGGAAGCCTAAACTTCACGGCCGACATCCGCGGGGACTTGATCTTCGACGGGCTCGAGCCACAGCCAAGCGTGCCGCACTGTTATGATGGGCGTGATCTAGCTCTGCCGCCGAACAGTGCCTTGGTGGCCGCACAAGAATCCGCTCCGGTCCTTAGTCTGGAGCCGATCGCCCATATCGAGGACCGGTGGTTGGACACCGCCTCGGGGGCTTTGACTTCCACGGCGATGGAGCCGAACACTAACCTTGTCCCTCGCGAAGCTCGTGACTCCGAGGTGCCGGACTCCTTGCCGGACTCCGGACCTCCCATGCCCCTGCCAATCGAATCTGATTGGGTGCCGGTTATGGAATTCACCGCCGCGGACATCTTCCAACACTCGCCCTTTGGTGACATACTAAATTCGCTAAAGCATCTCTCGCTATCCGGAGAGTCCTGGCCGGATTATGGCCAGGATGGTTGGGATACGGATGACGAAGAAATTCAGAGCCCACCCACCACCCACTTTGTAGCCACTGTCGACGATCTAACCGACATGCTAGACTACGACTCCGAAGACATCGACGCTATGGACGACGATGCCGGAGACGAACAGGAACCAGCGCCTACAGGGCACTGGAAGACCACCTCGTCATACGACATATACATGGTGGACACCCCAAAAGATGGGGACGGCGAAGAAGCGGCGGAGGCAGATTCCTTAAAGAAACAGCCCAAGCGCCGGCGTCAGCGGCGCCGCTCTAAAACCCACCACAGCAAGAATGGAGATTCCGGCACAGGAGATAATAATACCCCAGAGAGTGCTGAAGATAATCCCCTCCAGCAAGACTCAGCACAGGAGGATGCAGAAGCAAGCCCTCACGAGAGGGCGGCAGACGAAGAGGTCGAGGACTATAACTATATACCTCCCTCCGAAGACGAGGCAAGCCTCAACGACGACGAATTCGTCGTGCCCGAGGATCCCGTCGAACAAGAGCGTTTTAAACGCAGGATTATCGCCACGGCAAATAGCCTAAAGAAAAAGCAGCAGCAGCTTCAAGCTGATCAGGACCTGCTGGCCGATCGATGGACCGAGGTCCTCGCGGCCGAAGAGTATAAACTCGAACGCCCCTCCAAAAGCTACCCAAGACGCAAGTTACTCCCCCAATTAGAGGAGGAAGCATACATACCTTCATCACCAGCGCATGATATGGCAGACCGACCACCCCATGGTCGCGACAGAGAGACATCCAGGCCCTCCACCAAGACTGTACCCTAGCATCGCTCCAAAATTACGAAGCCAAGAGGGAACGCGCCGGACTTGCGAGATGTATTGGAGGACAAAGCAAGGGAATCCAGATCCATCTACGGATCACGAGGGCGCCCCATGACCCACGACGAATACTGTCGCGCCAGATACAATAACTCCGGCCGGGCCGAGCACAGCAGGCAACGCTCTCTCGAGCTACGTCGTGATATTGCTCAATATAGAGGCGCCGCACACCCGCTATGCTTCACTGACGAAGTAATGGATCATCAAATCCCTGAAGGGTTTAAACCCGTAAACATCGAATCCTACGATGGCACAACAGACCCCGCGGTTTGGATCGAAGATTATCTCCTTCACATCCATATGGCCCGCGGCGACGATCTCCATGCCATCAAGTATCTCCCACTCAAGCTTAAAGGACCAGCTCGGCATTGGCTTAATATCTTGCCCGCAGAGTCAATTGGGTGTTGGGAAGACCTGGAAGCCGCATTCCTCGACAACTTCCAGGGCACGTACGTGCGGCCACCAGACACTGACGACCTAAGCCACATAATTCAGCAGCCAGACGAATCGGCCAGACAATTCTGGACACGGTTCTTGACAAAGAAAAACCAAATCATCGACTGTCCGGATGCAGAGGCCCTCGCAGCCTTCAAACATAACATCCGCGACGAGTGGCTAGCCCGGCACCTGGGACAGGAAAAGCCGAAATCCATGGCAGCCCTCACAACATTAATGACCCGCTTTTGCACGGGAGAGGATAGCTGGCTAGCTCGCAGCAACAACCTCAGTAAAAATTCTGGCAGTCCGGATACTAAGGACCACAATGGCAGGTCGCGTCGAAGCAAAAATAAACGCCGCATTAACGGCGACGACAGGGAGGATACGTCAATCAACGCCGGATTCCGAGGCTCTAAACCCGGTCAGCGGAAGAAGCCATTCAAAAGAACCACTCCGGGTCCGTCCAATTTGGACCGAATACTCGACCGCTTATGCCAGATACATGGCACCCCTGAAAAGCCAGCTAATCACACCAACAGAGATTGCTGGGTGTTCAAGCAGGCAGGCAAGTTAATTGCCGAAAACAATGACAAGGGGCCAAACAGCGACGACGAGGAAGAGAGCCGACCGCCGAACAATAGAGGACAGAAGGGTTTCCCCCCACAAGTGCGGACGGTGAACATGATTTACGCAACCCATATACCCAAGAGGGAGCGGAAGCGTGCACTAAGGGACGTATACGCGGTGGAGCCAGTCACCCCGAAGTTCAATCCATGGTCCTCTTGTCCGATCACTTTCGATCGAAGAGACCATTCGACCAGCATCCGCCATGGTGGATTCGCCGCATTGGTTTTAGACCCAATCGTCGATGGATTTCACCTCATGAGAGTCCTGATGGACGGCGGCAGTAGCCTGAACCTGCTTTATCAGGATACAATATGCAAGATGGGCATAGACCCCTCAAGGATTAAACCTACAAAGACAACCTTTAAAGGCGTCATACCAGGTGTGGAGGCCAATTGTACAGGCTCAGTCACATTGGAAGTGGTCTTCGGATCCCCGGATAATTTCCGGAGCGAGGAGTTAATCTTCGACATAGTCCCATTTCGCAGAGGCTATCACACTCTGCTCGGACGAACCGCGTTTGCAAAGTTCTACGCGGTGCCGCATTATGCATACCTCAAGCTCAAGATGCCAGGCCCTCGTGGAGTCATCACGGTCAACGGAAATACGGAACGCTCCCTCCAAACGGAGGAACATACAGCGGCTCTCGCCGCAGAAGTACAGAGCAGCCTTTTAAGGCAATTTTCGAGTCCGGCCATTAAACGGCCGGATACAGCCAAACGCGCCCTAAGCAACACCAACCAAGACCACATGGCACGATCCGAGCACGCGTAGCAATGTGGCCCTAACCCCCGCCCTCGCATGATCGCAAGAACAACCCTCCGCGTACATCATTACGCTTTGGAGATACCATGGGCGTAGGGGAAGGGGCACGACCACAATAGACCCAGAGTGCGGCTCGACCACAACAGCGGCTCGCAAGTGTGCCACTCTTTATTATTATTATTTTCCTTCTTTGTATACACAGGACTCCGTTAGCCAGAGGCCCTGTCCGGCGATGAACCTGCCGAACTCATGATGCAACAGCCGGGGAAGAAAGAATGCGGCGACGAACACTCAGGTGGTCTCAATTACGAGCATTGAATTTGATTATATACACCAAGTCCGCATCCCATCCCTGGAGGGGGACATGTTTAACTAGTCCAAAACCCTTGCTTACCGCACTATTTGTATCAGTCCGCACTCATAGCAGACTTCCTTTAATAAATGATGCAGCACCTTTTTTTGCCTGTTATTACATATATATGTTCATTACATGACATCTTGCACCCGTATATTTTGGTACGGCCTAATACACCAGGGGCTTATGTTCCCCACATTATGGTGTGATAAGTCTGAACACTTTCACAAGTGCGGCACCCCGAACTTATAGCATTATATGAATCGGCTCCGAATCATGTCTTGGGTCAATAGTTGGGTTTGCCCGGCTCCCACGTTTTGGTGCCTTACGTTCTGTTCCGTCGGCTAAGGTGGCACTGGGAGAACCACTGCGATTGCGCCCCGGTTGAGCTGGGCAAGCGCCTCAGTGGAGAAAGCTAAAACTGACCGGCAGGATAAGGCGAGAGACTGGTTGCTGTTCGAGAGGTCTTTTCCGGTCCTTAAAGACTCACGCCGCTTCGAGCGAAGTTCCGGATAATGTCCGACGAAGGCGTGGATAGCGCCCCGAATTCGGTCTTCCGAATACTAGGGGCTTCGCTGAAATTTAAAATTATAGAATTCTATGGCTAAGTGAGAGTGTTCAAGCATTATAAGTCCCGTTGCCTTGTTCGTTGTGTTGAGCGCCTCCCTAGATGGACCCAAAAATGGGAACAAGAGTGCTCAAGTTATCCCGAACACCCCAGCACTTGCGGCTTGGGGGCTGAAGCCAACGACTTGGCATCTCTCAGATTTCATAAACGGCCGCACAGAAGGTAATATTTTAAATTAAACAAGCGTTGCTTAAAGCGCACATGAACAAAGTTTTCAGCGCACAGGATAATACATAGCGAGTTTACTCAAAAATTACATCTCTAGGGCATTCATCCGCAATATCGCAGGCTCCCTTCAGGACAGTTTTATAATACATTTCGGGCGTACGATACTCCTTGCCCGGTGGCGGCGGGTCAGTAAGAAGCCTCTCCACATCCAGCCGGCCCCAGTGCACCTTTGTGCGGGCAAGGGCCCGACGAGCACCTTCAATACAGGTGGAGCGCTTGATGACCTCCACCCAGAGGCACGCATCCACCAGCCGCCGCACGAGGCCGAAGTAGCTCCCAGGCATGGCCTGTCCAGGCCACAGCCGGACTATAAGGCCCTTCATGGCCTCCTCAGCTACCTTGTGGAGTTCGACCAGCTGCTTCAGCTGGTCGCTTGGGGGCACCGGATGGCCGGCCTCAGCATACTGAGACCAGAAGACCTTCTCCGTTGAGCTCCCCTCCTTGCCACGGTAGAATGCGGCGGCATCGGACACACTACGCGGCAGATCTGCAAACGCCCCTGGAGAGCTCCGAATGCGGGTAAGTGTCAGGTAGTTTACATTAACATGCTTGCTTTGCATGAAAAATGCCTTACCCGCCGCTATCTTCTTCACATCTTCAACCTCCTGAAGGGCCTTACGGGCCTCGGCCTTGGCAGACTTGGCACTTTCGAGAGCCGAGCCGAGCTCGGACTCTCGAGTTTTGGAGTCGCGCTCCAAGCGCCCATGCTTCTCCATGAGAGCCTGGAGCTCTTGCCGCACTGCCGCCACCTGTGCCTCCTGCTTTTCTCGCTCTGCCCGTTCCGCGGCCGCACTGCGTTCGGCCATGGACACAGCCTCCTTCAGGGCTGCCACCTCGTTTGTGGCCCCTGCAATACCCATATTATCCTTGTTAATTTTATTGCGACCAAAATCCTTTTCTGTAAGGTAAAAATTCAAAGTGGTGCTACTCACCTTCTTTGTCCTCGAGCTGCCCCTTGGCATGGCCGAGCTCTCGCTCGGAACGCTCGAGATCTTGCTTTAATGTACCAACCTCCGCAGTCAGTGCGGCAGAGGTCAGCAGCACAGCCTGCAAACCCATATTGACATAATTTATTAGCAACCTGCGAATATCTTTTTAGATCCTCAGTCCGGCTTTTCTTTCCGAACACCGAACCGAGCATCAGGGGCTACTGTCTATGCGGTATTACATTACATAATTTTAACTTCTTACCTCAAAGCCTGTTAGAAGGCTACTGCAGGCTTCGGTCAGCCCGCTGTTGGCGAGCTGAACCTTCTGAATCACCGCACTCATAACAGTGCGGTGTTCTTCCTCGATGGAAGCGCCTTTGAGCGCCTCCAGCAAGTTGTCCGGCGCCTCCGGTTGGACGGAGGCCGCCAGTCACGGTCTTGCCCTTCTTTCGAAGGGGCCGCCTGCCGGACTCTGGAACCACTGCAGGTTCCGACGTAGTGTCCGGCGCAAAGTCCGGGAGGCTGCCTTGCGGCGCCTCCGGAGCCTCCTCCTGGTGGGTCCCTTTCTGGGATCCCACCTCAGCGTCCTCATCGGCGCGGGGGGTAGAGGCAGTCGGAAGTGAATCCACATCCGACGGGGCCAACGACCCGCTCGATGAAGCGGGGAAATCATCATTGGCCGGACTGCGGGCAGTATGCGGTGTTAGTAGGACACTATGTGACACGAAAGAAATTGCATATCAGGGATCCGGATACTTACGATCTCGCCAGAGGCCTGGCCCTTGAAGGCCACTCCTCGTCGCCAACGTCGGTGTTGGCGAAGCTGTCCGGGGGAATACTTCTCCCCCTCTTGGACCCTTCGGCCTCCCCTGTTGGGGAAGCCTTCCTCTTCCTCTCTCCCCCCTCCAGGAGAGAGTCTTCTTCCTCCTCCTCATCTTCGGAGGAGGAGTCCGCCTCGTCGTCGGACGCCTGATTACGGGAACTCTTTCGAGTGCCCGTGGCCACCTTCTTGGCCTTCTTCTCCGGCACCACGTGCGGTGCCGGAACCAGCAGCCCCGCTAGACGGGCATCCACTGGGTCTTCTGGCATGGGAGCCGGGCAGATGAGCTGCTCGGCCTTCTTCATCCATTCCTGTCAAAGGAAAAGGGAGATTGAAACCCTCTTAGAATCAATCAATTCACAACAAGTGTCCTGTAAAGGGGTAGAATCACTTACCTCGTCAGCCGGATGCTGCGAGTGAAATCCGCGATCTTCCGTCGCGGATGCGGGGGCTTCGGCGCCCTTAAACAGCACCCTCCAGGCGCCTTCGTACGTCGTGTCGTAGAGCCCGCTTAGCGCCTGGTGCTGTTCCGGATCGAACTCCCACAGATTGAATGCCCGTTCTTGGCATCGGAGGATCCGGCGGACGAGCATGACTTGGACCACGTCGACGAGCCTGAGCTTCTTATTCACCAGCTTCTGGATACAGGCTCGGAGTCCCGTCAGCTCCTTCGGACTACCCCACAGCAAGCCCTTCTCTTTCCAGGAGGTGAGCTGCGTAGGGATACCAGATCTAAACTCGAGGGCCGCCTCCCACGTAGGGTTGCGCGGCTCGGTGATATAGAACCACCCCAATTGCCACCCCTTGACGGAGTCCACGAAGGCCCCTTCAAACCAGAGGACGTTGGGCATCTTGCCCAACATGGCGCCTCCGCACTCCGCCTGCGTGCCCTTCACTACCTTTGGCTTGACGTTGAAGGTCTTGAGCCACAAGCCGAAGTGGGGCCGGATGCAGAGGAGGGCCTCGCACACGACGATAAACGCCGAGATGTTGAGGATGAAGTTCGGCACTAGATCGTGGAAATCCAGGCCGTAGTAGAACATGAGCCCCCGGACAAAGGGGTGAAGTGGAAAGCCCAGTCCGCGGAGGAAGTGGGGAAGGAAAACGACCCTCTCATGGGGCCCGGGGGTAGGGATGAGCTGCCCCTCGTCGGGCAGCCGGTGCGCGATATCGCCGGAAAGGTATCCGGCGCTGCGCAGCTTGGTGATATGCTCCTCCTTAACGGTGGAAGCCAACCATTTGCCTCCCCCTCCTGACATGGTCGGGGAAGGTTAAGATGAGATGCGCGAGCTTGGGCGTTGGAGCTTGAGTGCGAGGAGGTGGATAAGCAAAGGGGGAAGAAGGCGTGGGTGAAAAGGTGAATCCTTATCCCTTATATATAGGCGGGCGAAGACTATGCGTCCCCCACCAGCCTGGTAAAACTCGCTTATCTCCCAAGCGCCACCATCAATGGCGTGGTTGGGTTACCCATGTCCGTATTGATGAGAATCCCGGAATAAGGGGAACACGATCTCTGTTTCGACAAGACGTGCCAAGGAAACCGCTTCGCTAAACGTGCTGAGGTGGTATAATAAAAAACGATTCAAGTAAAGGCTTGGTAGTGGCGTGACGACATGCCGCAAAATATGTTAGCAGATTGGACTTGTGTACATTTTATTCTCTCTACGGTGGAATGTGGAATTTATTTTGCAGAGCCGGACACTATCCTGGTGTTCATGATCTTCTCTGGATTATTCAAAGGAGGAACCCGCCTTGCAATGCCAAACATTATGCGCGCCGGACTTATCATCATTGAAGCCTGGTTCAGGGGCTACTGAGGGAGTCCTGGACTAGGGGGTGTCCGGACAGCCGGACTATCATCGTCCGCCGGACTCCAAGACTACGAAGATACAAGATTGAAGACTCCGCCCCGTGTCCGGATGGGACTTTCCTTGGCGTGGAAGGCAAGCTTGGCGATACGGATATGTAGATCTCCTACCATTGTAACCGACTCTGTGTAACCCTAGCCTTCTCCGGTGTCTATATAAACCGGAGGGCTTTAGTCTGTAGGACACAACATACATTACAACAATCATACCATAGGCTAGCTTTAGGGTTTAGCCTCCTCGATCTCGTGGTAGATCCACTCTTGTACTACCCATATCATCAATATTAATCAAGCAGGACATAGGGTTTTACCTCCATCAAGAGGGCCCGAACCTGGGTAAAACATCGTGTCCCTTGTCTCCTGTTACCATCCGCCTAGATGCACAGTTCGGGACCCCCTACCCGAGATCCGCCGGTTTTGACACCGACAATGGCCTCAAGCCATTTTGCGGAATCTGGGCTCATCATCGCTTCCTCATAGTTCGTAGGTTCTCCATGGTCAAGTAACATGACTTCCAGAATAGGATTACCCTACCACTCTGGTGCGGATCTTACTCTGGTTGACCTACGAGGTTCGGTATAGTAACTTGATCTGAAGTTTCATGATCATTATCATTAGCTTCCTCACTGATTGGTGTAGTTGTCACAGGAACTGATTCTTGTGATGAACTACTTTCCAATAAGGGAGCAGGTACAGTTACCTCATCAAGTTCTACTTTCCTCCCACTCACTTCTTTCGAGAGAAACTCCTTCTCTAGAAAGGATCCAAATTTAGCAACAAAAATCTTGCCCTCAGATCTGTGATAGAAGGTGTACGAATAGTCTCTTTTGGGTATCCTATGAAGACACATTTCTCCGATTTGGGTTCGAGCTTATCCGGTTGAAGTTTCTTCACATAAGCATCGCAGCCCCAAACTTTAAGAAACGGCAACTTTGGTTTCTTGCCAAACCACAGTTCATAAGGCGTCGTCTCAACGGATTTTGATGGTGCCCTATTTAACGTGAATGCGGCCGTCTCTAAAGCATAACCCCAAAATGATAGCGGTAAGTCAGTAAGAGACATCATAGATCGCACCATATCTAGTAAAGTATGATTACGACTTTCGGACACACCATTTCGTTGTGGTGTTCCGGGTGGCGTGAGTTGCGAAACTATTCCGCATTGCTTCAAATGTAAACCAAACTCATAACTCAAATATTCTCCTCCACAATCAGATCGTAGAAATTTTATTTTCTTGTTATGATGATTTTCCACTTCACTCTGAAATTCTTTGAACTTTTCAAATGTTTCAGACTTGTGTTTCATCAAGTAGATATACCCATATCTGCTCAAATCATCTGTGAAGGTGAGAAAATAACGATACCCGTCGCAAGCCTCAATATTCATTGGACCACATACATCAGTATGTATGATTTCCAACAAATCAGTTGCTCGCTCCATAGTTCCGGAGAACGGGGTTTTAGTCATCTTGACCATGAGGCACGGTTCGCAAGTACCAAGTGATTCATAATCAAGTGATTCCAGAAGTCCATCAGTATAGAGATTCTTCATGCGCTTTACACCAGTATGACCCAAACGACAGTGCCACAAATAAGTTGCACTATCATTATCAACTCTGCATCTTTTGGTTTCAACATTATGAATATGTGTATCACTACTATCGAGCTTTAATAAAAAATAGACCACTCTTCAAGGGTGCATGACCATAAAAGATATTACTCATATAAATAGAACAACCATTATTCTCTGATTTAAATGAATAACCGTCTCGCATCAAACAAGATCCAGATATAATGTTCATGCTCAACGCTGGCACCAAATAACAATTACTCAGGTCTAAAACTAATCCCGATGGTAGATGTAGAGGTAGCGTGCCGAGCGCGATCAGATCGACTTTGGAACCATTTCCCATGCGCATCGTCACCTCGTCCTTAGCCAATCTTCGCTTAATCCGTAGTCCCTGTTTCGAGTTGCAAATATTAGCAATAGAACCAATATCAAATACCAAGGTGCTACTGCGAGCATTAGTAAGCTACACATCACACTACTAGGAAAAGGCCTACTAATGGCGCACTGGTTTTGCCTACTAATGGCGCATTACCAGTGCGCCATTAGTAGCACGCCACTAGTATTTTTTACTAATGGCGCACCAAGCAGTGCGCCATTAGTTTTTCCGACAGTGCGCCACTAGTTTATTCTATACTAATGGCGCATCACATGGTAGTGTGCAATTAGTAACAATTTTTTTATTTTTTTCTTAATCTCAGGTCACTATTTCACCTATGAGATATCCAACACATATATATACAACAAGCATCCATATAACAATCATAGCAACACACAAGTTCCATCATATATACATACATAGCCAACACACAAGTTCCATCATATATACATACATAGCCAACACACAAGTTCCATCATATATACATACATAGCCAACACACAAGTTCCATCATATATACATACATAGCCAACACATAGTTCCATCGTTACATATTACAAAAGTTTCACATTGTTCATCCAACACCGTTATCCATCAGTTCACAGAAGTTTCACATTGATACAAAATAAAAACACAAATGGAAAAGAAGAACTCCATCCATGCAAGCTTCCATGAATTAAATCAAATCTGCAAAATGATAAACAAGAAGTTAGAAGAAGAAAAAGAAGAAGACTAGAAGAATACTAGAAGAAGAACACTAGAAAAAGAATAAGAAGAATTTTGGAAAAGAAGAAGAATAAGAAGAAGACTATAAGCTTATTATGTAAACTTGATCATTTTGTGCTAACTTAAGTTATTTTGGAGCTAACCTATAGGAAACTAAGCATATAAGCTCTAAGTTAGTATATTAGAGCCAACTTAGGTAAAAATGAAGCTAACCTATAGGAAACTAAGCATATTAGAGATAACATAGGTAACTAAGTATATATATATATCATTTTGGATAACTAACCTATAGGAGATCTTACATACCTGACAAAGTACAGTTCTCATGCATTGTTCTTCTCCTTCTTCTCCTTCCTCTCCCTGATGCGCCTATAGCGGCGAGGCGGTGGAGGCAGTGGAGGCAGTGGGATGTAGTCTTCTACCACAATTAGTGTGGTCGTGTCGCCCAGCTGTGGGATCGCCGGCGCCACCACCGGTGCGTGGTCATTGTCAGGCACCACCACCATCGCGAGGCCACCTTCAGGCACGACCATCGTTAGGTCATCCTCAGCCACCTCCATATTTTGCACATGGTCAGCCACCACCATCTCTTGCCCTTGGTCAGCCACCACCAGTGCTAGGTCATCCTCAGCCTGATGCCCATCGTCATCCTGCAGCTCCTCATCCTCACTCAGCTCCTCTTCTCCCGCACTCCAGTCCGGATCATCCTTCTTGTTGTCTATGCTGCTGCCAGAATCACTGCTGCTTTCTCTACAGCTAGAATCGCTGCTGCTTTCGCTACAGCCATAGTCGCTGCTGCTTTGGCTGTAGCCAGTGTCGCTGCTACTGCTTTGGCTGTAGCCATTGTCGCTGCTGCTGCTCCCATTACCTGTCCAAAATGCAACAGTGACCGTTAACAATCGATGTGAGACAAAGCCAAATGTAGAGGAATAAGAAGAGGCAGAACGTATCGGCATCATCATCGGCAGCGTAGCGCAAGCGACACATAGTCGTGTTGAACACCTTCACGATGAGCATGGTGGTGGCGTCGTCGTACCTGAAGAGAAGGAAGTACCCCAGCTGCAGGTCGTAGGCACGGTAGAACTTCTCGCACCCATGAGACAAGTACATGTGGCCCTTCTTGATCACCAACTGCACATCCCAATGCCTGCGAAACCCGCTGCCGGCCTGTCGCAGCTTCACATTATTTGGCGGATCTTCACCCATCAGCATGTTCATAAAACTGTCAGGCAGCCTCTGCAGTTTGGGACAATGAGTGATGTAGCAAACAACAGATATCATAATGAGATGGGTGAAGGGGAGATCTCTCGTTTTATATACCTGCGTCATGGATGATACTGAAGTCTCAAGTATGATAGTGAAGAACTCGGAAGCATCCAACTCATACTGCAGTGTCGCAAAGCGGCGGTGGCTGCTTCCCGCCATCTCTGATAAGCAGCAGAAGAGACCAATTAATACCCTTACAACAGATCATAAAACATGCGTGATAACAGGCATTAGTCGCAAGTACCCCATATGTCCTATTTTTAGCAAAGTCATGCTAAAATTCACGGAAAATTTCAGCATGACCTTTGCTGAAAATAGGACATATGGAGTACCCGAATTTGCCGGAACGGAAGTTAATCAACATTCTGGCAAACTCAAGGGCCTCTCGGGGTACCTGCAATTTCATGATAAACTGCCAACAAAAACACATGGAGTACTTGACACAGTACTTGCCATAGTAATAGTCAATGTGCCTCTGTATGTATGTGTGTGGTGTCTAGATGCCAGCCACATGTCAATGGCCATGCCACTACACTGCTTTGATTCTGTTTCTGATGGAGCTTTGTGCCACTAGGTGGCCTGTTTGAAGTGAAATAATCAGCATGGGCAATAGTATTGGATTCACAGTGTAAATGATGGATGAAAAGGTATTGTGCCCAAGTACAACATTTAACAATGCAATGCAGATAATCATTTTTTTATCACAGTACTTTTCTCAAGTAATAATAAACTAAATAACTGAGTAATCCAAATGAGGAAACAGAAAATAGCTGGCTGCAACAACATAGCAAGCCAGAAGATACAAGTTAAACTTAAGCTAGAAGATACAAGTTGAGCACACACCAGGCAGTTTTTATAATATTATCAGAAAAATATCTTCAGTGTAACTCAGGACAAGAAAAATCTCCACCAGAATAGGACTAGCATTTAAGAGTAATTTCCTCCAGTCAAACAAAGTTCAAACAAAAACTGACAACAGTCTTTTGATTAAGAGCCAAGTCACAACACTCTTGGAAGTTCAAACAAAACCTGACAACACTTGTTTGATCTGTCTCCTCCAAGAAAGAGCCAAGTCAGTCTCACCCAACTAGGGAAACTTCAGTTAGACCACTAATAATTGGGAATACACAACTGGGGCTAGGTTTGTGCTCTAGCTAGGTAGTAAAACAGAGCATATAGAGGCATTGCCTGCCTCTGCTGCAAGTGGGGATGTGAGCGGGATTATCAGAATTAGATCACTATCAAGACTCACAGTTAGGGATTTCACAAAGAAACTCTGTAAAGTGCCATAGCCTAACATCTTGCATCACAGAGCAAAGCATTAACCGAGCCAACTCCACAAGTCACTAACCAGGCGCACAAATTGACTAATGTCTGCTGATCTTAGATACTAATATATACATAAGAGGTCAGATGGTTAAACCTGACAAGTTCACTTCACAGCCCACGGTACCTAAAAGTAGAACAACCTACAGACTACATAGAGGAGACATCTCAACATCGACCACATCACATTCAGGCTAACTCGGGTGAAAGCTTCTGCAATTCCAGCTTCACCAGAGACCCACCTCTCTAGATGTTGTGGAGGTGTGGGCGTGCCAATTATTTGGCTTGGAACCAAATGGATACCCAGAGCTGGTCAACTATATATATTTTGGCAGGGCGCCTTGGGGCAATGATCCAAACAGTCCCAACAAGCTTAACAAGATACACACAGTCTTGGTGCAGGCCAGGATTAATATTTTCCTCACTAACAAATGTTATCACCATAATTAGCTAAAACTAAGATAAATATTTTAAAACAGTCATTACAAGTTAGATTTGTGACAGCAAGCAAACAGTACCAGGAGGAAATTTACATTATTTTGATAGTCCAAGTCAAAACAAAAAGTCTGGAAAATAGACATTATAAGAAAGATGATGCTGGAAAGGTCAGTTTAGAACTAGATCTGCTATTTTTCTGCAAATATATGTAGTTAGGGATTCAGTTGAGGATCTTGGAGGCGTAGAAAAAATCATGACATTGACATATTTTGAGAAAAAAATTTACAGTATGAAACATTAGGGGATGATTTACTGTTAGGTTTGACATAGTTTCATTTTGATGCCCCTTCCAATGCAGTATATAGGGAGGAAATCTCCTCTTCCCTATGTTTCCTATTATCTTCCACTGTGACGATGGCCTTACTACCTGTGACTCTTTCTTCAATTTGTTAGTCCGGAGTCAAAATTTACTATTACTACTGATGAGTCTAACATTTTTATCCTTGTATGTATATGCACAGCCGGGAGACTTCGGACACTCATCATGTCAGGGTCTGCGCTCGCTCTGACTTCGGTCCTCTTGGATGTGACTGGAATGAGAACTACTGAGGAGGAAGGAAAAGTCCACCACTAAGTCAATGTATCATCCTGAACAGCTGTATCTACAACTTCACTCAAGCAGTTCCATTATTCTGTTTAAGCATGCACAATACCAGAGGAGTTTCTCTGAATGTAGTCTGTCCATAGTAGAGATAGTAAGCTGCTGTCCAAGAAACTAGCCAACCCTCAAATGACATACACAAATCTAATTCATATACACAAATCTGAGCACAGCTAACAATTCTGAAAATCTAATTAGGCTCAATTTGTAGATTAGGAGCAAGAAGAGTCGGCCCTAGGGTTTGCAGGCGAGGAGATGGAGAAGTGGAGAAGAGGTAGGAATCACCTCGAACCGGCAGAGGAGGACGTCGACGTTCTCGCGGCGGTGGGGCGTTGAAGACCTGGCGGCAAGGTTTCTCCTCTTGGTGGCGGCGGGGCTCCTCCCCTTGGTGGCGGCGGTGGCCTCTTCCCCTAGGTGGCGGCGGCGGGGCTCCTCCTCTCCTTGTGGAGGCGGGGCGTTGATCCGGCGGTGGCGCTGGAACCCTAGCGCTGGCCCTGCTTGTCGGAGCACCTCGTCGGAGCGGGGGATGCGGCGGGGGCACGGGGGCGGCGGCGGCATAGTACGGGTCAGGGAAGTGGGCGGGTGAGAGATGTGATCGATTGGGGATAGAAAGGGGACTGAGGATTTTAGTGGGGGGATGGGTGCAATGGCGCACCTCCTGGAGGTGCGCCATTAGTAATCTTTTTTTGTATAGCAATGGCGCATCACCTAGAGGTGCGCCATTATTAATCTTTTTTTGGAGGGAGTGGGTGGTGCGCTCGGCCGATTCTATTTGGGGGAACCGAGCGAGGAGACAGGGGAGGGTGCGGGGGGTCGTCGACAGCGGTGGAGCGGTGGAGGGTGCGGCGGGTGCTCGTCGGTGGT
>NC_041393.1:600203238-600233334 GCF_002162155.2 Triticum dicoccoides
GGGGGAGGGTTGCGGTGGGTCGTCGGCGGCGGTGGAGCTAGCGGGAGAGGGTTGCGGTGGGTCGGCGGCGGCGGTGGAGCTAGCGGGGGAGGGTGCGGGTGGGATCGAGATCGAGATCAAAAAGTGCGCCATTAGTAGTTTTTGCAGAATAGTAAAAAAATATACTAATGGCGCACTATGGAAAAGTGCGCCATTAGAAGTTTTGCAAAAAAGTAAAAATATATATATATACTAATGGCGCACTGTCTATAAGGTGCGCCATTACTAGTTAGAACTAGTAATGGCGCACTTTGACATCATGCGCCATTAGTATGTATGGAAAAATGGAAAAAAATTCAATACTAGTGGCGCACTGTGTGTCTGGTGCGCCATTAGTGTCTTCCACACCAATGGCGCACCTCCAACCGGTGCGCCATTAGAATATAGTAGTGGCGCACTACTTACCTGGTGCGCCATTAGTATCAATCCTATCTATAGCTCTTTTCCTAGTGAAAGGATCGATATGGTTGACTAGAGGGGGGGTGAATAGGCAACTAACAATTTTTAAGCTTTTCTTTACCAAATTAAACTTTGCAACAAATAGGTTGTCTAGATATGCAACTAAGTGAGCAACCTATATGATGCAATAACAACTAGCACGCAAGCAAGTAAGAGATGTAACAATAAGTAGGCTTGCGAAAGTAAAGGCACAAAATAACCAAGAGTGGAGACGGTGAAGACGAGGATGTGTTACCGGAGTTCCTTCCTTTTAAGGGGAAGTACGTCTCCGTTAGAGCGGTGTGGAGGCACAATGCTCCCCAAGAAGCCACTAGGGCCACCGTATTCTCCTCACGCCCTCACACGATGCGAGATGCCGTGATTCCACTATTGGTGCCCTTGAAGGCGGCGACCGAACCTTTACAAGCAAGGTTGGGGCAATCTCCACAACAATCGGAGGCTCCCAACAACAACACCACCACGAAGCTTCACCACAATGGAGTATGGCTTCGAGGTGACCTCAACCGTCTAGGGTGCTCAACACCCAAGAGTAACAAGATCCGCAAGGGATAAGTGGGGGGAATCAAATATCCTTTGGTGGAAGTGTAGATCGGGCCCTTGTCACCCAATCCCGAGCAAATCAACAAGTTTGATTGGCTAGGGAGAGAGATCGAGCAAAAATGGAGCTTGGAGCAACAATGGAGCTTAGAGGTGGAAGAGGTAGTCAACTAGAGCTAGAAGACATCCCTTATATAGTTGTGGAAAGAATCCAACCGTTATCCACTAGTTCTGCCCGCGACCCACGGTACTACCGCTCCAAGGACGCGGTACTACCGCGGAGCCGCGCGGTACTACCATGGACAACCACGGTACTACCGTTGCACCTGCACAGGCCGGAACAAACCTGAGGACGGAGCGGTACTACCGCTCCGCCTTGCGGTACTACCGCACGGCAGGAGGGTCACGGCCTAGGAAGGGCGCGGATGAAATAAATTTCATCCGTGTCTACTTCCGCAGAAACTAGGGTGGTGCAAAAACCCGACGCGGTACTACCGCCTGCGCGGCGCGGTACTACCGTGGATGGCGCGGATGTAAAAAATTACATCCGCGCCTACTACCGCGACGCTGCGGTACTAGGCAGAAGGGCCACGGTACTACAACTCCAAGGGAGCGGTACTACCGTGGGTCCCCGCGGTACTACCGCGCTAGACGAGCGGTACTACCGTGGGGGGCGCGGATGTAAAAAATTACATCCGCCCCTACTACCGCACCGGAGCGGCACTAGGCCAGGGTGCCGCGGTACTACCGCACCAAAGGAGCGATACTACCGTGAGGGGCGCGGATGTAAAAAATTACATCCGCCCCTACTACCGCACCAGAGCGGCACTAGGACAGGGTGCCGCGGTACTACCGCGCCAAAGGAGTGGTACTACCGTGACGCCCCGCGGTACTACCGCTTGTACCTGCGGTACTACCGCAGGTACAACAGTAGTCATCAGTTTTTCACACAACCAAGATAACGACGGGCAACTCCAAAGTGCAAGGAAAGGAGGGACAAGTGTACGTGTGATTCCACCCTACCTTTCCGACGCGGACCCCCTCTTAATAGTACGGCTCTCCTACGACTCAACTCCACCAAAGAGAAACGTAGAACAACGCCGGCTTCAACAGTCTCCGAGGGGCACCGAATCGTCTTGTGCCTAATGAAGAAGTATCTGAGGGACTCAAGGCACATGATTAGTCCGCACGAGTCTTGTCATCAATCACCAAAACACTTAGGGATAAATATGCCCTTACAATCTCCCCCTTTTTGGTGTATTGATGACAACAGGGGATTTGCTCATAGATAAGATATTTTTAAAGCAGTGGCAAACCTCACTTCTCTAAAATATAGACGGGGCTCCCCCTAGATGTGTGCACTTTTAGATGAATGCTTTGGACTGCATGGCACACAAACTAGGATCAACACTCCCCCTATATTTTAGAGACCAAGACATGATAATAATCATAGCATAGCATGAAAGTAGCACAATATAACACAAGCTAGCTAGGATAGGATAGAAAGAGTGCATATGTCTTACACCTTACGAGGTACGAAAACAAAGGTTCAACCGAAGAAAATAGCAAACACACAAACTCGCAAATCCAAATCCCTACACTCTCTCCCCCTTTGGCATCGAGACGCCAAAAAGGCAGAGAGGACACCTAAACACACAAGAGGTGGCTCAAGCAGAGAAGTTGTCCCACTCCTCTTCGTCAGACTCCTCTGCAGCTGGAATAGACTCCTCGGCCTCCTCCTCAGAATCAGTCCACTTGTATCCTTGCTTCTCCATCCACTCGGTCTCAGGAGTGATGCGCTCCTCAGATCCGCCAGACACATCCTCGCCATAGAGCTGCAAGACCTTGTTGTGCCGGTGACGACTCTCCTTGGACTCCACGTGAGCCCTGTACTGTCCCTTGGCTTGCATGCAGAAGAGAGACTTCATCTTATCCTTCAACTTCTTGGCCCAAGATGGCCTAGAGTCACTCTGAGGGGGCCTAGCAGAACGGCCCCTAGCAACATCCTCAGCGCCAGCAACATCCTCATCTCCTGCAACATCCTCATCAACAGCAGCAGCCCTAGCAGCAGACGCCTCAGCACGAGTAGCTGTGTTAGCCCAGTTGGGTTTGACCCTCAGACAAATGGGCTCATGGCGAATCCAGTCTGGAGCCAAGAACTCCTCCTTAGGGTACATCTTCTCCCACGTCTTCGAAATCAGCAGAAACAGGTAGGGCCCATAAATAGGCACCTTGCGGTTGAATACAGCAAACCGAAGCTCACACCACATGATGTGAGAGACATCAAGTGGCTGAGTCTGAGATGAGCGAGCCTCCTCGCACATAAGCATCATGTCCACCATGAAGGCATGAACTTTGTCTTTGTCACCGATGCGTGGGAACAAAGAGTTGCGGAAGATGCGGTACATGATATCCAGAAAGGGGTTGAGAACCAAGATTGTCTTGCCTGTGGCGAGTGTCTTCTCAACCATGAACGGGGTGAGCTTGTCCTTGTCAGCAGAGTCAGCATTGCCGTGAGGGTGAACACCAACGGGAGTCTCAAGTCCATCATCAGCAACGTGAAGCAAATCCATGAACTCCTTCCAGGTAGCAGACAGCTTGCGGCCATTGGTCATCCAGGTCATCCTCCTTTCATCATTGGTATGAAAGAACACTGAGGCAAAGAACTGACAGATGATCTCAGGGTCATAGTCCAGGTGGAAAGAGATCACATGCTCAATCCCAAACTGCTCCACCAAGTCCAGAGCCTCCCCAAAGTAGCCACGATACTTGTCCTTCCTCATGTGGTGCATATCAATCCACTTCACCTCCACATAGGTATTCTGCTTGTTCTTGATGACATCCAAGTAGATCTGGGTTTGGGCCTTGTTCCAGAACAGTTCACACCCTCTGACAGTGGAGCGTGGGATCACATAGGGGTGACGCTTCCTGAGACGGACATACTCTTGAGCTCCTATCTCATCCATGCCCCTGGCGGGCTCCTTGTGCTTGCTAGCGGTGGTCTTGACATTGCGCTTCGACGCAGATGACCCCTCGGGAACGTCTCCTGGGTTGCACAGACGCTTGGAGCCAGTGTCACGAACGGGATTTGCCCGGCAAGAGCCACCACCTAAAACACAGACGCAAAGCACCAAAACACGTCGAAAAGAATCAATGCAAGGGCTATAAGACAGCACAAGAAACCCATAGAAGATAAACAAGAAAGTTGGCATGCGATAGATGTGAGCCACGGTAGATCTGCCATGGTGTGCGGTACTAAAGGCTTAGTACAGCTCCAGACGCGGTAGTACCGTGAGGGGTCACGGTAGTACCGTGGCTGGGGTAGTAGTAAAATTTTAGTACCGCACGGTGCACGGCAGTACCGTGCCCTAGGGGCGGTAGTACCGTGCGAGCGGTAGTACCACGCCTTAGGAGCGGTAGTACCGTGCGAGCGGTAGTACCGCTTCCTACGGGCGGTAGTACCGCGTCGCGTCAGATCCAACATGATTTGAATCTGAAAAAGAAACGCGAAGCCATGGCAGTGCTATAGTGATCAGATCTAGTGCAAGACAACAATACAAGTGTAAATCCTATGCAATACCACACTCCTTCATCCTACTCTTGCAGAGATCTAGACTAGGAATCTCAAGAACATGCAAGCCTTCCCCAAAACCTAGAAGAACCAACCACAATCAAAAAGGAGAAGGATTTGGGGAAAACCCTTGGTACATAGCAAGAGCTCGAGGTGGGGAACGATCCCATCGGACGGAATCACGGGAGGGCAGCCGGTGGAGGAGATCCGGCGACGAACGCCGGCTCCGTTCGTGAGCACGAGAGAGGAAGAGACGCCGTGGAGAAGAGAGGACGAATGGGTATGGGGGAGTTAGAACTCCCCCTGCCCGACCTTATCCCCACGCGCTTCGAGCCGGCGCGGTAGTACCGCGGGTCATCGCGGTAGTACCGCCCGGGCGGAAGTACCACGCCGAGGCGGTAGTACCGCTCAACCAGGCGGCAGTAAAAAATTACTGCCGCTTGGGGACGGTAGTACCGTGCTCCCATCAGCGGTAGTACCGTGCTTGGTCGCGGTAGTACCGTGACCGACCGCGGTAGTACCGTGAGCTCACGCCACCGAAGGTTTCGACAAAAGAGAAGAGCGCCTTTGCACCGAAAAACAAACACAACCCAAAACTGCACAAAAACAAGCACAAACCAAGGGAACAACAGGAAATCCCTAAGTGACAAAACCTCTCGAGGAGAGAGGGCGGTGGCCGAAGCCACCTATGTTTGAGTTGGATGGTATGGCACCGCGAAGAATTATCCTTGGGCCCATGACCAAAACTCGTCTTTGAAGCACAAGTACCACCAAAAATGGCTAATGTGAAAGAGGGGATCTATTTATGCATAATGGGGGGAGGGAGAGTTCATTGAGAGAACAATACTCCCCCTATGTCCATGCCTACACCTAAACTAGACAACAAGTTGAGTGTGGTGGGGGGTGCACGGGTTCAAGTCACATTGCTCAAATCAATGATATTTAGCTCATGTCTTAACTCGCGAAATCTTGCTTCATCCAAGGGCTTCGTGAAAATATCTGCAAGGTTATCATGAGTGTTGACATACTTGAGCTCGATCTCCCCTCGCCTAATGTGATCCCGAATGAAGTGATACCGAATCTCAATGTGCTTCGTCTTGAAGTGTTGCACCGGGTTGAGAGAAATCTTGATGGCACTTTCATTATCACACCAAAGAGGCACTTTGTCACAAATGACACCGTACTCCTTTAAAGTTTGCCTCATCCATAGGAGTTGAGCACAACAACTACCGGCCGCCACATACTCCGCTTCGGTGGACGAGAGAGACACACAACTTTGCTTCTTGGAAGACCAACTTACCAAGGAGCAACCAAGAAATTGGCACCCTCCGGAAGTGGACTTCCTATCCACTTTGTCTCCCGCCCAATCGGAATCCATGAAACCTTCAAGCTTGAAGTCTGCTCCTCTTGGGTACCATAAGCCAAAGTTTGGGGTATGAGCCAAATATCAAAAGATTCGCTTGACCGCCACAAAGTGACTTTCCTTTGGTGCGGCTTGAAAACATGCACACATCCCCACACTCAACATGATATCCGGTCTAGATGCACAAAGGTAAAGCAAGGAGCCAATCATGGAGCGATATACCTTTTGATCCACCGCTTTACCATTGGGATCGATGTCAAGTTGGCACTTGGTAGGCATTGGTGTAGTAGCCGGCTTGACATCACTTAGCTTGAATCTTTTAAGCATGTCTTGAGTGTATTTGGCTTGGTTGATGAAGGTTCCTTCTCTTCTTTGCTTGATGTCGAAACCAAGGAAGAACTTCAACTCTCCCATCAAAGACATCTTAAACTTGGAGGTCATGAGAGCGGCAAATTCTTCATTGAAAGCTTTGTTAGGGGAACCAAAGATAATATCATCAACATATAGTTGGCATACAAACAACTCCCCGTTGACCTTCTTAGTAAACAGAGTGGGGTCGATTAGCCCTACTTCAAATCCACGATCTTGTAGCAACTCGGTAAGGTGGTCATACCACGCACGTGGGGCTTGTTTAAGGCCATAGAGTGCCTTATCGAGTTGATACACATGATCCGGAAAGTAGGGATCCTCGAACCCGGGGGGTTGCTTGACATAGACCAACTCATTAATGGGACCATTAAGAAAAGCACTTTTCACATCCATTTGTTGCAACTTAAAGTTGTGATGGGAAGCATAAGCAATCAACAAACGAATGGATTCAAGACGAGCAACGGGGGCAAAGGTTTCACCGTAGTCGATACCCTCGACTTGGGAGTAGCCTTGTGCTACCAATCTTGCCTTGTTGCGAATGATGTTCCCATGAGCATCTTGCTTGTTCTTGAAGATCCACCTGGTTCCAATGACATTGTGGTTCCCGGAAGGTCTTGGCACCAATCTCCACACCTTGTTGTACTCGAAGTTGTTGAGTTTTTCATGCATGGCATTGAGCCAATCCAAGTCTTCGAGCGCCCCATAGACCTTTTGGGGTTCGACACAAGAGACAAACGCGTGATGTTCACAATAGTTTGCCAATTGTCTACGAGTGCTTACCCCCTTTCGTAGGCTTCCAACCACATTTTCCATGAGATGGCCTCGGTTGGTGAGCTTGGAAGCAATCTTCGCGGCACGACGCTCTAATTCCTCCTCGGGTGTGGAAGGAGGAGGGTTGACTTGATGATCTTGAGCGTCGTCTTGAGCTTGTTCTTGATCTCGAGGTTGCTCTTGATCTTGAACTCGCTCGAGGGGGAGAACTTGACCTTGGGCATCATTTAGGGGTTCATCACCGTCTTGAGGTAGATCTTGCCCTTGGTCTTGTTCACGAGGTTGAGGGCCTTCACTTTGTTCTTCGGAAGCGTGTGGGTCTTGATGAGGTGATGGCTCCACTTGAGTAGAGCATTGTCCTTCTCCTTCGGCCACAAGGGGTTCCTCAATGGGTAGGATTTGACCAATACCCATTCTTCTTATGGCTTGGGGAGGAATTTCATCACCTACATCACAAGTACCACTTTGCTCCACTTGGGAGCCGTTATTTTCATCAAACTCCATGTTACACGTCTCCTCAATGAGTCTGGTGGACTTGTTGAGGACACGGTAAGCATGAGAGTTTGTAGCATAACCAACAAATATGCCCTCATGAGCTCTAGCCTCAAATTTAGACAACCGAACACCTTTCTTGAGAATGAAACACTTACAACCGAACACCCGGAAGTACTTGAGGTTGGGCTTGTTGCCAGTGAGGATCTCATAAGGAGTTTTGTTCAAGCCTTTGCGAAGATAGAGCCGATTGGATGCATGACATGCGGTGTTGATGGCCTCGGCCCAAAAGTTGTACGGAGACTTGAACTCCGCCATCATGGTCCTTGCCACATCCATCAATGTCCGGTTCTTCCTCTCCGCAACACCATTTTGTTGAGGGGTATAGGGTGCCGCATATTGATGCTTGATCCCCTCATCACTAAGAAACTCATCCAAGGTGTAGTTCTTGAACTCGGTGTCGTTGTCGCTTCTTATTGTCAAGATCTTTGCATCATGTTGACGTTGGGCTTCATTTGCAAAGTTGATGACGGTTTGTTGGGTCTCACTCTTCCTCTTGAAGAAGTATACCCAAGTGTATCTTGAATAATCATCCACAATCACCAAGCAATACTTTCTTCCTCCAAGACTATCAAAAGATGGAGGCCCGAAGAGATCCATGTGAAGGAGCTCCAAGGGTCTCTTCGAGTAGATGATGGTAGAGGGAGGGTGAGCCTTTTCATGAAGCTTTCCTTCGATACAAGCACTGCAAGCACGATCTTTGGCAAAACTAACATTTGTTAGTCCAAGAACATGGTCCCCCTTGAGAAGACTTTGCAAAGATATCATATTGACGTGGGCTAACCGGCGATGCCAAAGCCATCCCACGTCAACTTTAGCCATTAGGCATGTCGCGGTCTTAGTGGATTGCTCCGAAAAGTTAACCACATAGAGACCGTTCTCGACATGCCCAACGAAGGCTACTTTAAGAGTCTTGCTCCACAAGAGGGCCACGGTATCAATATCAAAGAATGTGGCAAAGCCCATGAGTGCAAGTTGACGAACGGAAAGTAGATTGAATGCAAGGGACTCAACAAGCATGACTTTCTCGATCGTTAGATCATGAGACATGACAACCTTGCCGAGACCCAATACCTTAGAATGTGATGCATCACCCCACTCGACATTGGTGGGCATAGATGGAATCTCTTGCACGTCCACCACCAAGTCCTTGCTCCCGGTCATATGATTTGTTGCTCCACTATCGAGCAACCATGATCCCCCACCGGAAGCAAACACCTACATGAGATCAATGCTTGGTTTTAGGTACCCATTTAGTAATGGGTCCTTTGATGTTAGTAACAAGGGTCTTGGGAACCCAAATAGACCATTCAATGTACTCATAACAAGAACCAACAAATTTAGCATAAACATGTCCATCACTAGCACGGCACAACACATATGAAGGGTTAAAGTCGCCGGCTTTGTTTGAGGAAATGTTCTTGCCCTTTTGGACATCAACTTCCTTCACTTTCTCCTTCTTCCTTTTAGAAGCACCCTCTCCCTCTTTCAGGAACGTTTGTTTGAGGGGAGGAGGACGATTGGCCTTGTTGTTCTTCTTCTTCTTGCTCTTGGACTTGGGTGCAAACCCAATTCCTTCTTTGCCCACAACTTCCTTTTGATTGCTCAACAGGTCGTTGAGGTTTTTCTCACCTTGAATGCAAGTCACAAGGCCCTTCTCAAGTTGATCCTTCAACTTAGCATTTTCCTCCACAAGATGCACATGCTCACAACAAGGGTTAGTAGCACATGCATTATCAATTAATACCATATGAGGAAAGGTGGCTTTTTCCTTGATTAGCTTAACTTGGAGTTGAGCATGAGACTCTTTGAGGCTAGCATGAGTACCCTTTAAGACCTTGTGGGCCTTGTCAAGTATCTCAAACTCCTCTTTGAGTCTAGCATGATCAACCCCAAGTTTAGCCTTCTCGGAGGTTAGCACACGAGACATGACAAGAGCATGATCAAGATCTTTCTTTAACTTAGAATGGGCATCATTGTGTGACTCCTCAAGAGTCAAACGATGCACACGCTCTTCCTCAAGAGCATTAGAGAGATCCGATATCTCATCGGCATAGTCACGACTATGACCTTCCATCTTGGAGATGGTTTCTTCGTGAGCCTCGATCATGTCATTGGCCTCACCAAGTTGTTCCAAGAGAGCAATAAAGTGCTTCTTGGACTTTCCCTTGAGCTTACCCATGAAGGACTCAAATTCATTCACTTCCTCATTAGACTCAACATGTCCATCAATGCAATCCTCCACGGAGGGATTAGTAATGATGGTGGTTGTGATGTTGGGGGTTACCTTGTTTGAAGCCTTAGCCATGAGGCATCTAGCGGTGATGTTTTCGTTGGGTGATTCGAAGAGAGACACCCAGGGAGTAGCAATGGCAATGGATGCCATGGCCGTTTCTTCTTCATTCTCATCATCATCATCATCCTCTTGATATTCTTCTTGAACCACCAACCCACGAGTGGGAGTCTTCTTGGCGAAGTTGTTCTTGTTGGGGACGGACTTGGCTTTGTCTTTCCGAATGAACTTGCCACCATTGTCTTCCCGCTTCTCGTAAGGACAATCCGCAACGAAATGGCTCACATTGCCACAGTTGAAGCAAGTTCTAACTCGTTGCTTGCCCTTGACGCCACTTGAGTTGTTCTTGTTGAAGTTGGGTCTTGAGCTCTTCTTGCTCCAAAATTGTCTTGAAGCAAGGGCCATGTGCTCATGGTAGTCGAACTTGGTGTCTTCGGGGTTGCTTTCCTCATCTTCCACTTCTTCCTCTTCTTCGACAATGACCTTGGCCTTCAAGGCAAGGTTAGGCTTCTTAGCTCTTTGAGAACGGAGCACCGCATTGTCGGCGGTCTTGTCCAAGATGCTCATTGCAACGAACTCATCCAAAACTTCACTTGAGGTCATGGTGTGGAAGTCCGGTCGTTGACGAATGACGGAGGACATGGCTTTGTTGTAGGGCATCATGGCCTTGAGGAACTTCCGCTTGATCCAATTGTCATCCGTGTCCTTGCTTCCATGATCTCGAAGTGCCACCGCGAGTTTGGTCACTCTTCGAAAGAGCTCACGAGGTTCTTCATCTTCTTTCATTGCAAACTCATCGGCTTCATCTTGCACCACTTCATAGTTGGACCGTTGAATGCTAGCACTTCCATGATAGAGACCCTCGACACATTTCCATGCTTCTTTAGCCACGACATGGGGTCGAAGGTGAGGGAGATCTTCGGGAAGGATTGCATCTTGGATGATGAAGAGAGCACTCTCATTGAATTGATTGTCCACGGCTTCTCGAGGGGTGAAGTTGCTTGGGTCATAAGGATAAAAACCTTCTTCAATGACTCTCCAAAGGTTAGTGTTCACATGTTTCAAATGACGCTTAAAGCGATAGACCCAATTGTCAAAGTCTACATTTTTTTCATACTTAGGAGGTGGACCGGCATGATTCAAATGAGTGGAGGGGATTGGCCCTCCATAAACCGGGGGTTCCACATGGGCAAAGATGCCGGTGCCATTTCTACCACTAGTAGAAGGACTCTTTTCATTGTTAGCTTCCCCCTTGTCGGAGAAAGCATCCGTCACCTTGTTAGTGGGATCACCCACTTTCATAGGTGCGGTAGATAGTTTAAGTCCCTCTAAGGAATCATTAAACATGCTTTTAACCTCGGCCGTCATGGAGGTTTTCAATGTGTCTAAAGCCACATTGAACTCCTCACGAGAGACTGAGGTTCCCCCTTCGGCCGAAGATGAGATGGGATTCACACCGGAGTGTTCCTCCGCACCATCGTTGGTGTCAACCATACTCTTCGGACGGTAAAGTCCTTAATAAAGAGACGAGGCTCTGATACCAATTGAAAGGATCGATATGGTTGACTAGAGGGGGGGTGAATAGGCAACTAACAATTTTTAAGCTTTTCTTTACCAAATTAAACTTTGCAACAAATAGGTTGTCTAGATATGCAACTAAGTGAGCAACCTATATGATGCAATAACAACTAGCACGCAAGCAAGTAAGAGATGTAACAATAAGTAAGCTTGCGAAAGTAAAGGCACGAAATAACCAAGAGTGGAGACGGTGAAGACGAGGATGTGTTACCGGAGTTCCTTCCTTTTAAGGGGAAGTACGTCTCCGTTAGAGCGGTGTGGAGGCACAATGCTCCCCAAGAAGCCACTAGGGCCACCGTATTCTCCTCACGCCCTCACACGATGCGAGATGTCGTGATTCCACTATTGGTGCCCTTGAAGGCGGCGACCGAACCTTTACAAGCAAGGTTGGGGCAATCTCCACAATAACCGAAGGCTCCCAACAACAACACCACCACGAAGCTTCACCACAATGGAGTACGGCTTCGAGGTGACCTCAACCGTCTAGGGTGCTCAACACCCAAGAGTAACAAGATCCGCAAGGGATAAGTGGGGGGAATCAAATATCCTTTGGTGGAAGTGTAGATCGGGCCCTTGTCACCCAATCCCGAGCAAATCAACAAGTTTGATTGGCTAGGGAGAGAGATCGAGCGAAAATGGAGCTTGGAGCAACAATGGAGCTTAGAGGTGGAAGAGGTAGTCAACTAGAGGTAGAAGACATCCCTTATATAGTCGTGGAAAGAATCCAACCGTTATCCACTAGTTCTGCCCGCGACCCACGGTACTACCGCTCCAAGGACGCGGTACTACCGCGGAGCCGCGCGGTACTACCATGGACAACCACGGTACTACCGTTGCACCTGCACAGGCCGGAACAAACCCGAGGACGGAGCGGTACTAACGCTTGCGCGGTACTACCTCTCCCCCTTGCGGTACTACCGCACGGCAGGAGGGTCACGGCCTGGGAAGGGCGCGGATGAAATAAATTTCATCCGTGTCTACTTCCGCAGAAACTAGGGTGGTGCAAAAACCCGACGCAGTACTACCGCCTGCGGGGCACGGTACTACCGTGGATGGCGCGGATGTAAAAAATTACATCCGCGCCTACTACTGCGACGCTGCGGTACTAGGCAGAAGGGCCACGGTACTACAACTCCAAGGGAGCGGTACTACCGTGGGTCCCTGCGGTACTACCGCGCTGGACGAGCGGTACTACCGTGGGGGGCGCGGATGTAAAAAAATTACATCCGCCCCTACTACCGCACCGGAGCGGCACTAGGCCAGGGTGTCGCGGTACTACCGCACCAAAGGAGCGGTACTACCGTGAGGGGCGCGGATGTAAAAAATTACATCCGCCCCTACTACCGCACCAGAGCGGCACTAGGCCAGGGTGCCGTGGTACTACCGCGCCAAAGGAGCGGTACTACCGTGACGCCCCGCGGTACTACCGCTTGTACCTGCGGTACTACCGCAGGTACAGCAGTAGTCGTCAGTTTTTCACACAACCAAGATAACGACGGGCAGCTCCAAAGTGCAAGGAAAGGAGGGACAAGTGTACGTGTGATTCCACCCTACCTTTCCGACGCAGACCCCCTCTTAATAGTACGGCTCTCCTACGACTCAACTCCACCAAAGAGAAACGTAGAAAAACGCCGGCTTCAACAGTCTCCGAGGGGCACCGAATCGTCTTGTGCCTAATGAAGAAGTATCTGAGGGACTCAAGGCACACGATTAGTCCGCACGAGTCTTGTCATCAATCACCAAAACACTTAGGGATAAATATGCCCTTACACCTAGTAGTGTCAATAACATGTATATCACATATACCTTTGTTCACCTTGCCATCCTTCTTATCTGCCAAATACTTGGGGCAGTTTTACTTCCAGTGTTCAGTCTGCTTGCAGTAGAAGCACTCAGTTTCAGGCTCGGGTCCAGATTTGGGTTTCTTCTCTTGAGCAGCAACTTGCTTGCTATTCTTCTTGAAGTTCCCCTTCTTCTTCCCTTTACCCTTTTTCTTGAAACTGGTGGTCTTATTGACCATCAACACTTGATGCTCCTTCTTGATTTCTACCTCTGCAGCTTTTAGCATTGCGAAGATCTCGGGAATAGTCTTGTCCATCCCTTGCATATTATAGTTTCACCACGAAGCTCTTGTAGCTTGGTGGCAGTGATTGGAGAATTCTGTCAATGACACTATCATCAGGAAGATTAACTCCCAGTTGAATCAAGTGATTGTTATACCCAGACATTTTGAGTATATGTTCACTGACAGAACTATTCTCCTCCATCTTACAGCTATAGAACTTATTGGATACTTCATATCTCTCAATCCGGGCATTTGCTTGAAATATTAACTTCAACTCCTGGAACATCTCATATGCTCCATTACATTCAAAACGTCGTTGAAGACCCGGTTCCAAGCCGTAAAGCATGGCACACTGAACTATCGATCGAGTAGTCATCAGCTTTGCTCTGCCAGACGTTCTTAACGTCGCCAGTTGCATCTGCAGTAGGCCTGGCACCCAGCGGTGCTTCCAGGACGTAATTCTTCTGTGCAGCAATGAGGATAATCCTCAAGTTACGGACCCAGTCCGTGTAATTGCTACCATCATCTTTCAACTTAGCTTTCTCAAGAAACGCATTAAAATTCAACGGAACAACAACACAAGCCATCTATCTACAACAAACATAGACAAGCAAAATACTATCAGGTACTAAGTTCATGATAAATTTAAGTTCAATTAATCATATTACTAAAGAACTCCCACTTAGACAGACATCTCTCTAGTCATCTAAGTGATCACGAGATCCAAATCAACCAAACCATGTCCGATCATCACGTGAGATGGAGTAGTTTCAATGGTGAACATCACTATGTTGATCATATCTACTATATGATTCACGTTCGACCTTTCGGTCTCCGTGTTCCGAGGCCATATCTGTATATGCTAGGCTCATCAAGTTTAACCTGAGTATTCCGCGTGTGCAACTGTTTTTCACCCGTTGTATTTGAACGTAGAGCCTATCACACCCGATCATCACGTGGTGTCTCAGCACGAAGAACTTTTGCAATGGTGCATACTCAGGGAGAACACTTCTTGATAATTAATGAGAGATCATCTTAAAATGCTACCGTCAATCAAAGTAAGATAAGATGCATAAAGGATAAACATCACATGCAATCAATATAAGTGATATGATATGGCCATCATCATCTTGTGCTTGTGATCTCCATCTCCGAAGCACCGTCGTGATCACCATCGTCACCGGCGCGACACCTTGATCTCCATTGTAGCATCGTTGTCATTATGCCATCTATTGCTTCTACGACTATCGCTACCACTTAGTGATAAAGTAAAGCAATTATAGGGCATTTGCATTTCATACAATAAAGCGACAACCATATGGCTCCTGCCAGTTGCCGATAACTTCAGTTATAAAACATGATCATCTCATACAATAAAATATAGCATCACGTCTTGACCATATCACATCACACCATGCCCTGCAAAAACAAGTTAGACATCCTCTACTTTGTTGTTGCAAATTTTACGTGGCTGCTACGGGCTGAGCAAGAACCGTTCTTACCTACGCATCAAAACCACAAAGATAGTTCATCAAATTAGTGTTGTTTTAACCTTCGCAAGGACCGGGCGTAGCCACACTCAGTTCAACTAAAGTTGGAGAAACAGACATCCGCCAGCCACTTGTGTGCGAAGCACGTCGGTAGAACCAGTCTCGCGTAAGCGTACACGTAATGTCGGTCCGGGCCGCTTCATCCAACAATACCGCCGAACCAAAGTATGACATGCTGGTAAGCAGTATGACTTGTATCGCCCACAACTCACTTGTGTTCTACTCGTGCATATAACATCTAAGCATAAAACCTGGCTCGGATGACACTGTTGGGGAACGTAGTAATTTCAAAAAAATTCCTACGCACACGCAAGATCATGGTGATGCATAGCAACGAGAGGGGAGAGTGTTGTCCATGTACCCTCGTAGACCGAAAGCGGAAGCATTAGAACAACGCGGTTGATGTAGTCGTACGTCTTCATGGCCCGACCGATCAAGCACCGAAACTACGGCACCTCCGAGTTCTAGCACACGTTTAGCTCGATGACGTTTCCTGTACTCCGATCCAGCAGAATGTCGGGGAAGAGTTCCGTCAGTACGACGGCATGGTGACGATCTTGATGTTCTACCATCGCAGGGCTTCGCCTAAGCACCGCTACAATATTATCGAGGACTATGGTGGAGGGGACACCACACACGGCTAAGAGATCAAGAGATCAATTGTTGTGTCTAGAGGTGCCCCCTGCCCCCGTATATAAAGGAGCCAGGGGAAGGGGGCGGCGGGCCTAGGAGGGGCATGCCAAGGGGAGTCCTACTCCCACCGGGAGTAGGACTCCCTCCTTTCCTTGTTGGACTAGGAGAAGAGTGAAGGAGGAGGGAGAGAAGAAGGAAAGGGGGTGGGCGCCGCCCCCCTCTCCTTGTCCTATTTGGACTAGGGGGGAGGGGTGCGCGGCGCAGCCCTTGCCTCCTCTCCTCTTCTCCACTAAGGCCCATGTAGGCCCATTTAGCCCCTGGGGGGTTCCGGTAACCTCCCAGTACTCCGGCAAAATCCCGATTTCACCCGGAACACTTCCGATATCCAATTATAGGCTTCCAATATATCAATCTTCATGTCTCAACCATTGTGAGACTCCACGTCATGTCTGTAATCTCATCCGGGACTCCGAACAAAATTCGGTACATCAAAACTCATAAACACATAATAAAACTGTCATCGAAACCTTAAGTGTGCGGACCCTACGGGTTCGAGAACTATGTAGACATGACCTAGAACTGTTTCCGGTCAATAACCAATAGCGGAACCTGGATGCTCATATTGGCTCCTACATATTCTACGAAGATCTTTATCGGTCAAACGGCATAACAACATACACTGTTCCCTTTGTCATCGGTATGTTATTTGCCCGAGATTCGATCGTCGGTATCTCAATACCTAGTTCAATCTCGTTACCGGCAAGTCTCTTTACTCGTTATGTAATGCATCATTCCGTAACTAACTCATTAGCTACTTTTCTTGCAATTCTTATAGTGATGTGCATTACCGAGAGGGCCTAGAGATACCTCTCCGACAATCGGAGTGACAAAACCTAATCTCGAAATACGCCAACTCAACATGTACCTTTGGACACACCTGTAGAGCTCCTTTATAATCACCCAGTTACGTTGTGACATTTGGTAGCACACAAAGTGTTCCTCCGGTAAACGGGTGTTGCATAATCTCATAGTTGTAGGAACTTGTATAAGTCATGAAGAAAGCAATAGCAACATACTAAACGATCAAGTGCTAAGATAACAGAATGGGTCAAGTCAATCACATCATTCTCCTAATGATGTGATCCCATTAATCAAATGACAACACATGTCTATGGTTAGGAAACATAACCATCTTTGATTAATGAGCTAGTCAAGTAGAGGCATACTAGTGACATTAAGTTTGTCTATGTATTCACACATGTATCATGTTTCCGGTTAATACAATTCTAGCATGAATAATAAACATTTATCATGATATGAGGAAATAAATAATAACTTTATTATTGCCTCTAGGGCATATTTCCTTCAAATGCTGCACCAAACCTGTGAACCGAACGCAGCCTTAGCTATTCTTAATATAATATCCCTGGTAAAAATGAAGCCATGCCACTGTTTTTGCCTGTAATTGTTTGAGACTCTGACAAGTTTAGCCAAATGTTTTTGCCTGTAATTGTTTGAGACTCTGACTGTTTCCTCTGTGCCTTTTTGTGCAAACAGGGATATCCAATTCACCTGGTTGCTGTTGTGACCTTTTGGTGCACTGCACAAAACTGTTCTTAAAAGAAGTGACTTTTGTGCTGTTTAACTGGAATGTCAGAATGGAACAGTTGGTTCATTTTGGTGGAACTGCACAAAGGGAGATCTATGTTCCAATCCTCATCATCCATATTGGCGCCATAACCTTCCTTTAGGTAAGAATGATATTTAATGCATGTGTTCATCTCTATTTTCCGACTGCCATGAGAAAATAATGCTGTTTTTTACTAGTACACTTGTACTCCCTCACTGACAAAACCAATTCTGAATTAGAAGGCCAATCATGTACTTGGTTTCACCAACTGGTGAGGAGAAAGAGAAACAGAGCATGAAGAGGAAGAAGAAGAAGAATAAACAGTGCCAAGGCGATCTTGCTGAAGCCAGAGGCCTCAGTCAAGGCTATTCAAGGGCTCCGGCAACGACTACCTTACATGTGAGACGATCCTCTAGGGAGCCCTTCCACTTCTGCTGTCTCACTTAATTAATTAGGAGTACTTAAGTAAAACTAATTTTATTACTGCCTAATTTTCCTGTTGGAGTTAAACAAATCTTTAGTAGGACCCTATGCTGAATCATGTATGTGTGAATGTTTGTCTATGGAGGTGAATCATGTGGTGGAGCAGGGAGGGAATATTATTAGTGTCATGACATAATAGTGCTATTGTTTTGCATGTCAATTTATTGCCATTGGTTCAATGAGGCAATGTTTTGCGTATTGTCCATCATGAATTTGATGCTACTGTTTGAGTAATATGCTAATATCTTCCTATCCTTTCTCACTAAGCGAATGAAGGTTTCACCTTGTTCCTACTTGTGCAAATAGGGATCATGTTGTGCCAATCATACATTTTAGTGGAACTACACAAGACAATACAATGAACTGTATCCCAGCCAGTGCTTTAACTCTGCTGGAAGTTCCTGATAATCTTTCGATATAATCTCAGCACTAGTAAACAAGAGTGATTTCAACCATACATTTGAAGTGCACAAAAATATATACTATTGTGTGATTCCAGTGAGTGCTTTATCATCTCTTATGGAACTACACGAATAAGCTTTTTTTCTTAGGTTGGTACGAGCCTAAGGCCTTCATCCATATTAGTTTGCTATCATCTCTATTTGTATCGTGCTACTGTCATGAGAAACTCCTTTATCTTTGCACTTTTAAGTTTTGCAACCTATGATAAATGGCAATGCTTTGAGTGTTGAGTTGAGCTAATTGGCACTGATTAAATAAACTAATACCTCTCTTTAAGCAAGACTACTATGTTGCTAACTTTACCCATTAAGATAATGAGGGTGCTTCTATTTGTTAGTGTATGTTTCATCAACTAGTCCCACTATTACAGTAATCTCACTCTCTCAATATATGTGGCAACAGGGATGCTCGTTTTTGGTGGAACTGCACAAAAAATTTGGGTGCTTCATTGCCTCGATAGCTTCCGTCCTTTCCTGTCAGTCGCTAATCTCCACTTGCTTTCTTCCTTTGTTGTCAGTCGCTTGGCTTATCTTGGATTCCAGTCAAAGGAAATAGTAATTGATATGCTACCTCACACAGGTTCGTACTGGTCTTTATCCTGATTATTGTGCCTATCATATGTATTGGTAATTTGGTATTGTCCTACTGTTTGCCGATTTCATAAAGGAGTAATTTGGAGCCTGAACTCGCAGGCAAATCATTACATCGGGTGATTTCAATAGAACTGCACAAAATGATCAGATGGACAGGTACTTATGCTGCTGCTATGTACTCCAAAGTTCACTTAGACAAGCATCGATGTTGACAAGAAGTGCCTATATTCATTCCAGTATCAACCGGCGTCAACCAATTGTCAAACTCCAACTATTAGGAGACTGAACGCCAAAAATATTGCTTGGTGCATAGCCCAGAAAAACGCAGTCCAGTCTTTGGTCCCAACTTGTGCCTTTTGGTTATCGGCACATATGGTAGCAAACTATATGGCATGGAGTATAAACATTCCAGACAAGTTAGTTGACGCGTATATTCATCTGGCACTTAATCAGTCTGCACGCCAAGGATGCTCCATTTCAGTTGAACTGCACAAAAAATTTGGGTGGTTCATTTTCTCAACCGCCTCCTTTCTCGTCTGCAATGTAGAATTTTGGCGAGATACAGGACCAAGATGAGCCAGTAAACTAGTTGGATGAAAGTAGTGGCCAAGTTGCTCAAACCTCCCTCGGCACAAGGCCACTATTTGAGGATAAACCTACAAGCAAAGTTCAGATTGTCTGTGCTGCCTCTTATGTAGTCGAAAGTTTACTCGTACAAGAACTAATTTTAGCAAGAAGTACCTCCGATTGAACACCATTTACCAGTCTATACCCTAGGTAATTAAAGTTCGTCCATGGATCATATTGGTTGTGATCTCAATCATTTGGATGCATAAACATACTGAACATGTGTATATCTGAATCTTTTTATGAATAATGTATGAATATTGTCGTGTAATCTATCCACTACTAGGGAAAAGCCTATACACAGAATGTTAGCAGCAGCGAGGGTTAAAAACCCTCGCTACTGCTACTTACTAGTAGCGCAGGTTTTTAAACCTCGCTACTACTAAGTTGATAGCAGCAGTGCGGGTTTATAACCCTCGCTACTACTAAGCGGTCTCTACCGTGCCCCCGGGACATGCCATAGTAGTAGCGCGGGTTTTTAACCCTCGCTACTACTAAGTTGATAGCAGTAGCGCGGGTTTTTAACCCTCGCTACTACTAAGTGGCCCCTGGACCATGCCATAGTAGTAGCGATGGTATAAACCCGCGCTACTACTAAGCTGATAGCAGTAGTGCGGGTTTTTACCCCTCGCTACTACTAATCGTCTGCCATAGTAGTACCGCGGGGTATGGCCTATTTGCAAAATTTTCAAAGTCTACCCCCCCCTATGGACCGCCTTTTCAGTTTAAAAAAAATAAAATAAAATGATAAAAATGTCAAAAAAATAAAAGAAAATAAGTTTCCCATGTGATATGTGGTCTAGTTGTTGGGAAAATTTACAAATATGAATTTCGACTTTATTTGCAAAATCTCTCTGGAAATTTGTAAAATGGCCATAACTTTTGCATACGAACTCGGATGAAAAAGTTTTTAATATGAAAAATCATCTACTCGAAAAGTTACATCCGAATTTAACTGTTTGAGTTTGATTTTTTTGAATTTTTGTTAAATCTGGTCAAACTATGGTCAAACTAATTATTCAAGAATATTAGTGTTACTAAATAATTATTTTAGTTTTTTTGAATTTTGGTCAAATCTGGTCAAACTATGGTCAAATTGTGGTCAAATCTGGTCAAACTGTGGTCAAACTGTGGTCAAACTAATTATTCAAGAAATATTAGTGTTACTAATTTTTTAGAACAATAGTTTCAAACTCAAACAGTGAAATGTGTGACTTCATGCTCAAGCTAAATTCCTCAGGTCAATAGGATTGACATCTTACCATTGTCAGGAAAACAACAAGTGCAGACTTGGAAACGAGGGAGAATAGAACCCGGAAGTTAAGCGTGCTCAGGCTGGAGTAGTGAGAGGATGGGTGACCGTCCGGGAAGTTAGACGATTTGGAACGATGAGGGGTGATTAGAGATTAAATTGAGCAGCGATGAGGGGTGATTAGAGATTTGAGGTTAAAATAATTCAGAAATTTGAAAATTAGGGAAAAAATTCAAAAAAAAAATTAGAGATTACAGATTAGTAGTAGCGCGGGTTTTTACCCACGCTACTGCTATGCGTTAGCTGTAGCGCGGGTGGCACCCGCGCTACTGCTATACGTTAGCTGTAGCGCGGGTGGCACCCGCGCTACTGCTATAAGTTAGCTGTAGCGCGGGTGGCACCCGCGCTACTGCTATAAGTTAGCTGCATCGCCTTATTAGTAGCGCCGGCCCCCGTGCTGCTAATAGGCCCAAAACCCGCGCTGCTGCTAGGCTTTTCCCTAGTAGTGATCAATCATTTGGATGCATAGATATGCTGAGCTTGTGTATATATGAATCTTTTGAGTTGTTGATAGTGAATGTTGGCTATGAATATGAACGTGTCCTGTGAACCTGAGTTTGATATGAATGTTCACCTTTTCTGTTGTATTTGTGTGTGAACTTGTTAGTATGCCTACTGTGGGGTATAAAACGCAGGTCTCTTATAAAAGTAATGTTGTGTCCAATTTATGTTTTCCCTTCTAACCACATTATATATATTTATATTATTACTATTATCGTATATTTTATAGAGACTTATATATACATTATAAAAACATCCCATGTTTTATTAACTTATAAAAGTAAATGTTTAACGGAAAATCCTGGTTGTTTTTGACTCACGGGCAAGGAAAATCCTGGTGATTGCGTACAAAAACTTGCGAAGATTTTAAGGACCAATTGAATAATAAAGCGCTCATTTTTATTTTGAGGAATAACTCACTAATTTCTTAATTATATATATAAAAAATGTGCCTCTCCGGTTTATTCTTTGGTATTAATTGCTCCTTCTAACATAACATTATATATATAACGAGCCCACCTAATATGTGTATTTCAAGGAAGTGCAAATGGGTTGGGATTTCTTAGAAAATATAAATGGGCCTGATTGACGTGAAATTATTTGTTCACCCAGCCCAGCAAATGGACTGTACATTCTAGAAAACATGGGTTAAATATATGCCACATTTTTGCAGGCTGACATGTGGGCCAATAGGTCGAAGCCTACGTAGGGCGTTGTCAACTTGGTCAACAAATGATTGTGTCATCCACAGCCATTGGATTTATATCCAACGGCCGGCATGCACCTTCAATCTCTCGTCTTCTTCCTCCAGCGTCGCCGGGACCGCCTGGTCCGGCCTCCGGCGGCTAGCGGCTCTGCTTAGCACGCATCGCTGCGAAGCGCTACCCCACCGCCGGCCAGGCTATTCCTCCACCCCTTGACACCTCCTGTTATTCTCCACAGACTACAGCCACACGCCGCAACAGAACCAGTTATAAACCTTCTCCTCCTCTCAATCTGCGACTCCACCGCCGCATTTTCCCATCTCCGAGTCGTTCCCATCCGGGGCCTCGCCGTCGTCCACCGCCTCGTTGTGTTCGGTGTGGTGGCGTCAACAAACGAGAGTCATCGGAAGAGGACTGTACGTGGAGAGCCTGACGGCTGGGACCCACGAGGTCCATGGTCGCACGCAAGGAAAGTTCCTCCTTATTAAGCTGAAAAAAATGTTTCCTCCACTTGACAGCTGGGACCCACCGGCTGTATCTTCGCACCGAAGGAAGTGCCTCCTTCTTTTGCGAAAAAAATTATTCATCCCGTTGACAACTGGGACCCGTCAGATTTGGTGACTGACTTGTGGGCCTACTAAGCAGACGTGTACACACGGCTTTGTCAACTTAATCAACAAATGATTCTAGCAGCTGGACTGTTGGATGTTAATCCAACAGCCGTGCTCCTTCTTCAACCTCTGTTCTTACTCCTGTCTCCCATGGGCGGCAGCGCGGCTGTGCTGCCACGCACCTGAACCAGTGAAGTTTCCCACTCCTCTCCATCTGCGACTCCACTGCCCTGTCTTCCCCATCTCCGGGTCGTTCCAGTCTGGGTGCATTCAGCACGGTGTGGTCAACGTGGTCAACAACCGAGAGTCGTCGGAAGATGACTGCACATGAGAGGCTGACAGTGGGGACGCACCACACCCATGGACGCATGCATGCAACGAAACGCGGCGAGGTCAACGTGGTCAAGGAATGACTTCCATCGGAAGTATACTATACGTGGAGAGTCCCAGCTGGGTCCACGGTCGCAGCAAGTAAGTGCCTTCTTATTACGCGGAAAATAATGATTCCTCCAACTGACAGCAGGGACCCACTAGACGGGCCACCGTATTTTGCGAAAAAACTTTTGCCCCCTGACTACTGGGACCCACCTGACGGGCCACCGTATTTCGCGAAAAAAACATTCCCCCCGCTGTCAGCTCGGACCCACCGGAAGTGCCTCCTTATTACGCACAAAAAAATGAATACCCCCCTGCTAGTTGGGACCCACCTTGGTGGGAGGCTGACTTGTGGGCCTACTAAGTTGACGGGGACGAAGGGCTTTGTCAACTTAGTCAATATGAACGATTCTAGCTCCAGTGACCGTACGATGTCCATCCAACGGCCGTAGTGCTTCTTCAACCTCTGGTCTTCTTGCTCCAGCCACCCAAACCAGCGCCGGTCGTGCCTCATGCTCCTGCCTCCCGTGGTCGGCTGTGCTGCCGCGGAGGCCTCACCGCCCCTACTATTCCCACCGCTGGCCAGGCCCCGCGGCGACGGCAGCCTCACACCGCAGTCGAACCAGTGAACCCTCGTACTCCTCTCCGCACGGGCTTCCACTGCCGCGTCTTCCCCGGCTCCACGTCGTCCCATTCCTAGGCCTCGCCGTCGTCCACCGCCGTGGTGCTCTTCACGCGGTGTGGTCAACATGGTCAAGGAACGACTTCCATCAGAAGAGTACTATACATGGAGAGGCTGACAGCTGGGTCCACGGCCACAACCCAGTTTTTTTGTGATTTGCCAAGTCGCTTTGTCAGGCCTGTTGGGCTGCAAATCTTTCAGGACGAGGAGAGCTTTCATTCAGCTGGCCGAGAAAATGGCCCATTAGTAATGAGAAATGGGTTGTACATTTTTAAAACACATCAAACCGGCAATTAGTTTCAAATATCTTTTTCTTTTATTTCGAGATTTTAAATATTAATTTTTATGCGTGGAGAATTTGTTGGATTTTATATTGATATACATTTATTTTTAAAATCAGTTTGAATGTGAGTCGAAATTTCGGGATTAAAAACAGTTCGGACCGCACCGAAATATGCAAAATTTTGTATAATTTTTTAACCGTGTCCACAATATGGGTTGTAATGCTAACAAAAAGAATATGGGCTCCAAAAAAACCTTAAGAATTAGCAAATGGGCTGTAAATTATTAGAAATAATGGCAGATGGGCTGTATGCTGTTTTCCATAGATTTGAGGCTTTCCTAAAAAAGGTTGACGCACAAGCAGTGACTGTTGGATGTCCATCCAGCGGCCGTCGTGCTTCTTCAATCTCTGCTCTTCCTGCTCCAGCCGCTCAAACAAGCGCCGGCGGGACTGCCTGCTCCCTCCTCCCCGCGGCCGGCTGTGCTGCCGCGCAGGCCTCACCGCCCCACCGTACTCCCATCGCTGGCCTAGCCATCCCTCTACTCACCCACACCTGCTGTTATTCTCCGGCGACGGCAGACGAACCAGTAAACCCTCGTACAGTCGTACTCCCCTCCGCATGGGAAACAACTGCCAATCCCTGCCTCCGTGACATTCCCTTCCTAGGCCTCGCCGTCGTCCACCGCCCTGGTGCTCTCGGCGTGGCCTGGTCAATATGGTCAACAACCGACATGCATCTGAAGTGGACTATACGTGGAGAGGCCGACAGCTGGGTCCACGACCGCACGCAAGGAAATGCCTCCTTATTATGCGCAAAATAATGATTCCTCCACCTGACATCAGGGACCCACCGAAAGGGCCTCTGTATTTCGCGAAAAAGTGTTACCGCCGCTGACAGCTCAGACCCACCAGCTATATCTTCGCACGCAAGGAAGTGCCTCCTATTACGCACAAAAAAAATGAATACTCCGCCTATTAGCTGGGACCCAGTATAGTGGCAGGCTAACTTGTGGGCCTACTAAGTTGACGGGGATGGAGGGCTTTTTCAACTTAGTCAATATGCACGATTCTAGCTCCAGTGACCGTACGATGTCCATCCAACGGCCGTAGTGCTTCTTCAACCTCTGGTCTTCTTGCTCCAGCCGCCCAAACCAGCGCCGGTCGTGCCTCGTGCTCCTGCCTCCCGTGTGAACTAGTGACCCCTCATACTCCTCTACGCGTGGGCATCCACTGCCGCGTGTTCCCCGGCTCTGTGTCGTCCCCTTCCTAGGCCTCGCCGTCGTCCACCGCCCTGGTGCTCTCGGCGTGGCTTGGTCAACGTGGTCAAGGAACGGCTTCCATCGGACGTGGACTGTACGTGGAGAGGCTGACAGCTTGGTCCACGGCCACAGCAAGGAAGTGCCTCCTTATTACGCGCAAAATAATTATTCCTCCACCTGACAGCGGGGACCCACTGAGGGAGTCCTGGATTAGGGGGTATCCGGACAGCCGGACTGTGTACAATGTCTGGACTATTGAAGCGTGAAGATACAAGACTCAAGACTTCGGCCCGTGTCTAGATGGGACTTTCCTTGGCATGGAAGGCCAGCTTGGCAATCCGGATGTTATATTTCCTTCCTTGTAACCGACTCCATGTAAACCCTAGCCCTCTCCGGTGTCTATATAAACCGGAGAGGTTGGTCCTTAGGAGGTCGATCACAATTACAATCATACCATCATAGGCTAGCTCCTAGGGTTTAGCCTCTATGATCTCGTGGTAGATCTACTCTCGTACTACCCATATCATCAATATTAATCAAGCAGGAAGTAGGGTTTTACCTCCATCGAGAGGGCCCGAACCTGGGTAAACATCTGTGTCCCTCGCTTCTTGTTACCATCAGCCTTGACGCACAGATCGGGACCCCCTACCCGAGATCCGCCGGTTTTGACATTGACATTGGTGCTTTCATTGAGAGTTCCTATGTGACATCGCCACAAGGTTTGATGGCTCCTTCAATCATCATCTGCAACGCTGTCCAGGGTGAGGCTTTCCTCCCCAGACAGATCTTCGTGTTCGGCGGTTTCACACTATGGGCCGACCCGCTCGGTCATCTGGAGCAGATTGTGCCAGGATCGCCGGATAGTTATGATGAGCATGGCTTGGACCTGCCGTCACACGATGCTCGGGATATTACCCCGGCAGAAGCCTCGGGTCTAAATCCGGGGCAGGTTGCATTGTCTAAGGACGGAGGGCTGGTCCCTGTCCCGCAGGCCATACCCTCGTTGGTGATAGAGCCGAACACAGGTCTCACCTCCGCGGGAACCTTTGGCTCCGGATGCCTGAATTCATATTCGGATGTAGGTTCCAGTCTGTGCGTCCCCGAGCCCGCCGATCCTGGTCGGGCTCCAGTGATGGGGTTCACCGCGGCGGACATCTTTCAACATTCGCCCTTTGGCGACATACTAAACTCATTTGAAACCCTCTCTTTGACAGAGAACTTTGGGCCGAACTATGTAAGGCTCGAGTGGGAAGCAGGTGACGAAGAAATTAGTTACCCACCCACCACCCACTTGATAGCCATGGTTGATGACTTAACCGACATGCTGGACTTCGATTCTGAAGGCATCGACGGTATGGACGACGATGCAGGAGAAGACTCAGAATCTACGGGGTACCAGATTCCCACCTCGTCACACGACATATACATGGTGGATACGCCCAAAGAAGGCGATGGTGACAATCCAGAAGATAACACCCCTGGGCAAAAACCAAAGTGACGGTGCAGACGCCGTTCCAAATCCGGTAACAGCAACAACATTAGCAAGAGCGCTAGAAGAATGGATACTCCGGTCAACCCTGAAGGCAATAATGACCAAATAGAACCAGCGATGGAGCAGGACGAACCAGGTCACGCCGAACATAGTCCGGAGTGTACGCCCGAAGAAAACGGCCCAGGACAAGAATATAGTCCGGACGACAACGCATTCATTGTTTTGGAAGAACACGTGGAACGAGAGAACCTCCACAGAAAACTTATGGCCACAGCAAGAAATCTGAAGAAGCAGAAGCGACGGCTTAAAGCCGCACAGGAAACGCTCAATCGCAGATGGAACAAAGTGCTAGACACTGAAGAAAGATATGGCGACGATTGCCATACAAAGAGATACCCAAAACGCAAGCTACTGCCAGAATTCGACGACGAGGTCGCTCCACCGAAGAATAACACGACCAGGAGACCAGGAGTACCACTTCATAACCACAATAAATCAGCTACCGAAGATGCCCACGATCTACGTGAGCACCTGGAGAAGAAAGCTGGCGCAGCTAGGTCCATCTACAGAGCTAAAGGACACACCTAGGCGGGGGACCATGGTCGTCAAAACAATTATGACAACCAAACACCAGTTCGGAATAAACACCAAACACAACAACAGCCGACGACATGCAACAGCGCGTCCAGATACAGAGGGGCTGCTCACCCCCTGTGCTTTACTGATGAAGTACTGGACCATGAATTCCCACAGGGCTTTAAACCTGTAAACATAGAGGCATACGACAGAACAACAGACCCAAGGGTCTGGATCGAGGACTTTATCCTCCACATACACATGGCTTGTGGGGATGACCTCCACGCCATCAAATACCTTCCCCTCAAACTGAAGCGACCAGCTCGGCACTGGTTGAAAAGCCTCCCCAAAAATTCAATCGGGAGTTGGGAGGAACTAGACGACACTTTCAGAGCCAATTTTCAAGGGACTTATGTCCGGCCTCCGGATGCTGACGATTTAAGTCACATAATCCAACAACCCGGAGAGTCCGCCCGCAAGCTTTGGAACAAATTCCTCACTAAGAAGAATCAAATCATTGACTGTCCGGATGCCGAAGCCTTAGCGGCATTCAAACACAGCATCCATGACGAGTGGCTTGCCAGACACATCGGCCAAGAAAAGCCAAGGACAATGGCAGCCCTAACAAGCCTTATGACCCGCTTTTGTGCGGGAGAAGATAGCTGGCTAGCCCGTAAAGGCACCAGCAACCCCAGCACATCCGAAATAAGGGATGGCAACAGGAAGCCGCGACCTAATAAAAACAAACGCCAAAACAAGGAAGAGAGTCCGGACAACACAACGGTTAATGCCGGATTCAGGGGCTCTCGACCTAACCAGCAAAACAAGCAATCTAAAGGCAGTAAAGAAGGACCGTCCGGTCTGAACAGAGTTCTGCACAGACTATGCCAAATTCATGGAACCTCCGACAAACCTGCGAACCACACGCACAGAGAGTGCTGGGTCTTCAAGCAGGCCGGCAAACTAAACGCCGAACACAAGGAAAGGGAAACACCAAGTGAAGACGAGGATGAACCTCGCCAGCCGAACACTGGGGGACAGAAAAATTCCCGCCAGAGGTTAAAACAGTAAACATGATCCACACGACTCGCACGTCCTTGGGAAGGCACGAACGCGCCCATAAAGACGGGCACGATATAGATCCCATCGTACCCACACCTAACTACTGGATGACTTGTCCGATCACCTTCGATCGTCTGGACGGCCGAACTAGTATTTGGCGCAAAGGATCAAACGCCTTGGTGCTTGACCCAATAATCGACGGATACCATCTCACTCATGTCCTCATGGACGGCGGCAGCAGTCTCAATTTAATATATGAGGACACTGTCCGCAGGATGGGGATAGACTCATCCAGAGTCAGCAAGATCAACACCACCTTTGAATGGGTGATACTAGGCGTTGAAGCCTACAGCGGGGGCTCCGTCATACTAGAGGTAACATTCGGCTCTCCAAGCAACTCCAGAAGCGAAGAACTAGTCTTCATCATCGCACCCTTCCAAAGCAGCTGTCAAGCATTGCTTGGAAGAACAGCCTTCGCCCGCTTCAACGCATTGCCGCACTATGGCTACCTTACACTTAAGATGCCTGGTCCACGCGGCATCATCACCGTTAGTGGAATAACATAGCGCTTCTTGCACGTAGAGGAATACGTGACGGCCCTAGCGGCCAGACTATAAGCGGCCTCTAACAAAAATATACCGGGTCGTTAAGACCACGGACACGGTTAGACGAGTCCGACAGCCCATATTAAACCAGGGCACTGTATATGTAATCCTATAGTGGACACCAGGGGCTAATAATAAATCTCCACACTCGACTCAACCTTATTGGCAGCCAGCATCTTATATTTTCTACTATCCATCGCATACTTACGTTGCACTCTCCTATGAGATTCCCTTTTCTGCAGACAACGTTTGCGTGATACCCTTCCAGGATGCGGCACAATGGAGACAAAGGCGCAGACGTGCAGCAGGGCCCCGTTCAACAGGTTTCTTTTTAGATTAAGCCCCTGTGTAAACCTATTATATTGCCTCTTGTTGTTTCATCATCCCATGGGTTCCATACCCACAGAGGATACTACCGTTTTTGGCATTTCGCCACGACAGATTAACGCACGTACCTGGAAATACAGGGTTTATAATGAATGGCCATTCTTGAGCTCATCATCTGTTATAAAGTCCGAATACTTCGGGAGTGTTCGGCGTCACGAGTTTGGCCTTATATGCATCAGCTCCGAATCATGTCTTTGGTCAAATGTTGGGTTTGCCCGGCTCCTGGGTTTGCCGCCTTACGTTCCGCCATAATCGGCTAAGGAGGCCAAAGGAGAACTACTGCGATTGTGCCCTGGTTATTCCGGATGAGCACCTCAGTAGAGAAAGCCGAAAACTGACCGTCATGATACAGCGAGAGACTGTCAACCACTCAACGACTCACTGGAATCTCTAGGATTCCTCCGCATTAATGAAGGGCCATTTCCCGGCCAGGTACATACGCGCCCGTATTCGGATGCATGTGAAGGTACCAGGGGCTACATAGTAGCCCCAACGTTAAAATCCCGTGGCTAAGCGAAAGTGTTACAGCTATATAGCCCGGTTGCCTAGTTCGACGTGCGATCACCTCCTTGCCAGACAAAGACGTTGGATAAAGAGTGATCAAGCACATTTTTTTCGCGAACACCCCCACATTATATGCGTGGGGGCTGAAGCCAACGGCTGCTATCTTTC
>NC_041393.1:600233687-600238875 GCF_002162155.2 Triticum dicoccoides
GCACAGGGGACACAATCATATTTTCAGACAAAAGTTACAAATATAGCCTTCTAATCAAAATGTTTTTACAATGATTTGAATCATCACTCGAAGAGGAGATTCTTCGGGCACTGCGCCTCTATCAGGCGGGCACCCTCCGTGACCTGCGCCAAGTAGTGCCCGGCTGGATACTGGCCCCCCACCGGATCTTGAGATGCTACCATAGTGGCATCCATATCCATCCAATACGCTTTAACGCGGGCAAGGGCCATCCGCGCACCCTCTATGCATGCTGACCTCCTCATGGCATCGATCCGAGGCACGACCCCAAGGAACTGTTGCACCAAACCAAAGTAACTGTCCGGCTTAGGCCCCTTTGGCCAAAGATGGTCTATTACAGACCGCATTGCAAGACCGGACAGCCTGTGAAGCTCCGCTATAGCGGCCATCCTATCACTTAACGGCAGTGGGCGAGTGGGAGCATTGAACTGCGACCAAAAAAGCTTCTCCACCTCCTTCTCACCCTCATCTTTGAAGAACTCCACAGCATCAGCCGTACTCTTCGCCAGGTCCGCGTATGCGTTCGGCAAGCTCTAGCGTCCATCCAGGGGAGCATACTTCGGATCGAAGAACTTCGTCCGCAGCAAATAGGAACCTCCAGCCGCGATCTTACCGACCTGTTGAAGCTCCTCCCGCACACTTCTGAGCTCGGTCCATATCTCCTTGGTGGCATTTAGTGCCTTGCTCAGGTCAGCCGATTTATCCTCATGCTCCTTTTTCAGGAGCTCATACCGGTCAGCGGCATTTTTTAACTTGATAGCCATTTCGGCTACCTTTTCCTCGCTTCGGCGATGAGCAGCCTGTTCGGCTCTCAATTCCTCGGCCGCCTTTAGGGCAGCCGCATGGCTCACCCGAGCATGTTCCTTGGCTAGAGCAAGTTCTGCCCTCAGGGCCTCAACGGCAGCAGCACCATCTGTAGTCCAAACATATTACATTACTATATGACACCTTAAATATTTCCCTATGTAGGAAAGACAGGTCGCATACCTTGGGATTTATCCAGCCGCTCATTCATCAAAGTGATATCAGCATCAACCGAACCAATTTGCCTCGCCAGTTCGGTCACTTCAATGGACAGGCCGGCGGCCGGACCCACAGGTACCTGCACATATTTACAACATAAATATTTGGTTTATGATCCCCCGTTTGCCGCCTAAGGCGGGCAACCAGAGTCTGAGGGGCTACTGTCTATATGGAGCACACCTAGTGCGTGCCTCACAATTAAAGAAACGGTGGATTCTCCATTACATACCTCAAAGTCTCTGAGCAGGCTTGTGAATGCTTCATTCAAACCGCTAGTAGCAGATGAAATCTTCTTAAGCACCGCGCTCATTAATGAGCGGTGCTCCTCCGAGAGCGCAGCTCGCTCTAGCAAGTCTGTTAGCACGTCCGGCCGGACATCTAACTGCGCCGAACTCTTCCCATCGCCCCCCGTTGTAGCGAAGTGCTCCGGGTGCAGGGCGGCTGACGAATTGACTGCCGGATTCGGCAGATCTGGACTCCTCCGTGACGAGTCGCCCGCTTCATTAGTCGGAGAAGGGGGTGGGGTCTCGCTCTCCATCATCTGCGGAGGAAGGTCCCCCGAAGACGAACCCTGTTGAGAGGAGCTGCTGGCCGTACTGCAAAAATTTAAATCCAGGTTACTGACCAAGGAGAAACGCAGTACCTTCGGATTGTAGATTGACTTACAGCTCGGTGGAGGGTTGGCCCGTTGGAGGGCATGGTGCGGTGAGGGTGCCTGTCGGGGCAAGGCCCCCCAGGGATGCCTTTTTCCCCAATTTGGGCATCTCTTCCTCCAAATCTTCGGAGGCGGCCCTCTTCTTCCCGCGTGGGGAGGAGGCTTCGACCTCTCCTCCCCGGCTATCCTCCTTGGGGGAGGTAGCAACTCCCCCGGTTCGGATGCGTAGCGTGCGGGGTTCAGATTTTTCATCCCTCCCCTCGCCTTTCCCTGAGGGCATCCTGCTGAGTACTCGGTCAAGCATCTTGGCCATGGCGGGAGCGGGTGAGCCTTCGGGAAGTGGCGCCGGACACCTGATTCTCTCTGCCTTGCTGAGCCATTCCTGGACGCTGATGATTTTCGGAATAAACAATCATGATAAATACAAAACGGGGTGTCCGGTATCAAGCCTACTTACTTGAGTGTCTAGGCGATTGCAGCTTAAGCCCGCATCCTCGGTGGTGTCCGGACACGTTACTTTCCGTCCGAAGAGTAATTTGCACATCTCTTCGAGCTTCAGGCCGAAGAAGTGCTTGACGGTCCGCGGACCCTCCGGATTGAACTCCCACATCTGGACAGGCCGGCATTGGCACGGCAACATCCGTCGGATCAACATCACTTGCATTATGCTGACGAGATTAACGTCCCTTGCAAGAAGCTCCCGGATGCGATTCTGCAGTACTGGTATATCCACTGTTCAAGATATCTTCCGATATTCCGATAAATCGGCCGATTTATAGCTTACCGTTGTCTAACCGTTAAGATAAATCGGCTGATAATTCAGTTGATATGGCGATAAATCGGCCGATATGCCGATAAACTGGCCGATTTACCCCTTATCATGGGTCGACCGATAAGTTCCCGATAAGCGATATCCCCAACATTGGGTATATCACCAGCGGGTCCCCAATTCCGCCCTACGTCTGTCCAAGACGCCGACTGTGACGGAGAGCCCGAGCGAAACTCGGGGGCAGCTGCCCACTTTGTGCCTCTGGGAGCCGTGACATAAAACCACCTCCGTTGCCATACATCGTATACATCTGGGAAAGAACCCTCCGGCCATGGGGCGTCGATGTTTCTTCTTATTACGGCACCTCCGCACTCCACATGTCACCCCCCGATCATCTTCGGCTTCACATTAAAGGTCTTGAGCCATAAGCCAAAGTGCGGGGTGATGTGGAGAAAAGCCTCGCACACGACAATGAATGACGAGATATGGAGGATAGCGTCCGGAGCCAGATCATGAAAGTCCAATCCATAATAGAACATGAGCCCCCGCACGAAAGGATCGAGGGTGAAACCCAAACCGCGAAGGAAGTGTGGGACAAAAACAACACACTCATTGGGCTCCGACGTGGGGATGACTTGCCCTGGAGTAGGAAGCCTGTGCTGGATATCTGCGGTTAGGTATCCGCCCTCCCTAAGCTTGGCAATGTCCTTCTCCTAAATCGAGGAGGCGACTCACCGGCCTTGAGGATCAGATCCGGACATATTGGAGGATTCCGGAGGGGTGGAGCTTAGGTTTTGGGTGTTAGAACTCGAGGTGCGAGAAGGCGCGATGAAGGTGAAAAAAGAGGCGTAGGTCTCGACCCCTTTATAAAGAGGGTGAATATCAAGAGTCCCCGGTGTGACCGTTTGAGGCTTATCTAAAAACACACGGGGTAATACCAACAGTCGTTGTGGGGTCACGCGCGCCCATATTGATGGAAAATCCCGTAATAGAAGGGACACGATCTCTGCCTCGATGGGACGTGCCAATAAAACCGCCTCGTAACACGAGTCGTTGTGGCGTAGGAAACGTCGGTTCACATTGGACCGAGCCACGATGCAAGGACACGGCGCACGAAGATTGCCAGCAAATCAGATCTGTACCATACGAAGATCATCTTGCAGATCTAGACACGGTCTACGTGTTCGATAACCACTTTGGAGTATTCGAAGGAGGAACCCGCCTTGCAATGCCGAAGACAATACTGCGCGCCGGACTCATCATCATTGAAGCCTGGTTCAGGGGCTACTAAGGGAGTCCTGGATTAGGGGGTATCCGGACAGCCGGACTGTGTACAACGTCCGGACTATTGAAGCGTGAAGATACAAGACTAAAAGACTTCGGCCCGTGTCCGGATGGGACTTTCCTTGGCGTGGAAGGCAAGCTTCGCGATCCGGATGTTATATTTCCTTCCTTGTAACCAACTCCATGTAAACCCTAGCCCTCTCCGGTGTCTATATAAACCGGAGAGGTTGGTCCTTAGGAGGCCGATCACAATTACAATCATACCATCATAGGCTAGTTCCTAGGGTTTAGCCTCTACGATCTCGTGGTAGATCTACTCTTGTACTACCCATATCATCAATATTAATCAAGCAGGAAGTAGGATTTTACCTCCGTCAAGAGGGCCCGAACCTGGGTAAACATCTGTGTCCCTCACTTCTTGTTACCATCAGCCTCGACGCACAGATCGGGACGCCCTACCTGAGATCCGCCGGTTTTGACACCGACACCCACTGGATGGGCCACCGTATTTCACGAAAAAAATGATTCGCCCCCCTGACTGCTGGGACCCACCAGCTACATCTTCGCATGCAAGGAAGTGCGTCCGGGGGAAAAACGATTCACCCCCCTGACTGCTGGGACCCACCAACTACATCTTCGCACGCAAGGAAGTGCGTCCGGGCAAAAAAACAGATTCTCCCCCTGACTACTGGGACCCACCAGCTACATCTTCGCACGCAAGGAAGTGCCTGATAGTCGGGACCCACCTGGTCGAAGCGTACGTAGCGTTGTCATTCTGGTCGCGAACATGTACGTACATATATACTGGTCGATGTAGAGGCGCGCACGTGTCGTAGTAGAGGTGGTACGTGTCGTAGTAGAGGCGCGCACGTAGCATGTACACGTACGTACAACGGCCAGGGTGCAAGAAAGAAAATACGGCCACATATGTGTACGTACGGCCAGGGCTCGTGTACATGGCTGGGTCGGAACGGAGAAACAGCGTCGTCGTCGTGTTCATCGGGAGGCAACGGAATGCGTCGTGTTCATTGAGAGGCAACGGAACGCGTGGGAGCCAACCGGCTGGGTCGGAACAGAATGCGTGGTCGTGTTCATCGGGAGGGCTTGGACGGAACAGGCGACGGAAACGAGGCCTGGCGTAATGCACAACGGAGGAAACGGACCTCCTACCTTCGGAACGGGGTCCTGTTGATCGGGAAGGGTGTGGCGTACTGCAAAACGGAGGAAACGGACCCCCTACGGTCGAAACAGGGGTCCTGTTGATCAGGAGGGGTGTGGCGTACCACAAAACGGAGGAAACGGACCTCCTACGGTCGAAACGGGGGTCCTGTTGATCGGGAGGGGTGTGGCGTACCGCAAAATGGAGGTAACGGACCTCCTACGGTCGAAACGGGGGTCCTGTTGATCGGGAGGGATGT
>NC_041393.1:600239536-600240418 GCF_002162155.2 Triticum dicoccoides
CACTGTTCATCCAATTAATCGGCTTCAGTTAGCAGCAGTAGCGAAGGAATCTCTCGATCGGGTTCAGTTAACAGCCATCGACCGATCGCTCGCGTTCAGTAACGCGTAGCCTACAGTGCAATCGCTCAGGTTCAGTTAGAGCCCAACGCCTCGCTCGGGTTCAGTTAGAGCCAACGCCTCGCACACACGCGCGTACGTGTATGAGAGAAACGCGCATCGCTCGGCCCCCGACCTCCCACCATAACCGGCAACTCCCCGAAATTTTCCTCCCCCTCGCTTCTACCACGGTTTTTTCCGTCATGGACGGCCCAAAGAATGTCATGCAGTTGCGTCACTGGCCCGCCCAGGACAAAAAGCCCATTTTCTGTCATGATTTTTTGTCATAGAAGTAGGAGCCCACCACATCTATGATGATACCGGGTTTTGTCACAATTATCGTCATAGAAGTGTCATATGTATGACACAAAAAAAAATCGTTCGGCCCAAAATGTCACGGATGTGTCTTTTTTTGTAGTGCTAAAGGGCTAACAAAATCCCGATTTGACCTCGGTTTAAAAAAAAATCGATTCTGACCTCTTTGGGTGACGCCAACATCCCTGGCGTCTCGCTTGCGAAGCAGACGCCAGGCACCCTGGCGTCTGGCCCCTGGCCCGCACTGCCCGCCTGCTCGTTGACCTACTGACGTGGCAAAGGGGCCAGACGCCAAGGACCCTGGCGTCTGGCCCTGGTAGCTGGATAACTGCGCGGACCAGGCCACCCATCCCCATCTCATCTTCTCCTGGCGGCGTCTCACAAACAGAGGGGCTGTGTTCGTCGCCCCTCCTCTCCCTCACACCCCCCTGATCTACTCCATCATCCGCTCAAACTCGTAGATCTGACCCC
>NC_041393.1:600240697-600260679 GCF_002162155.2 Triticum dicoccoides
TAGTTGGTAGATGATTATGTAGGTAGTGTAGTTGGTAGATATTTGTAGTTGTCCACTAATAGACTTAGTTTGTGAATTTTTTTTTGAAATATAAATGATGTATGCATGTGCTACTAAATTAGCTATATGTTGAATATATAGATGGCATAATATTTGTTTGAATCTGAGAAGACTACTTTCGCAAGCAAATATAGTTAGAAAAAATATTATATGTGTGAAGTGGTATGACAATATAGTTGAATATATATATATAGATGGCATAATATATATATATATATATATATATATATATATATATATATATATGGCATAATATTTTTTGCAAAAGAGATGATGAAATTTGATGATTGTGTGTGACATTTATTTGATGGCGGATGATGATGGTGAAATTTATTTGATAGTGAAATTTGGTACTCTAGATGATATGTATTTGCATATGTGACACCATATTATTTGAAAATTTTATTTGATTGAGATGATGTTGGTATGTTGAGAAGAATTATGTGTGCATATGAAGAAGAAAGAAATGATGTGGTTATGTTTGAGAAGAATGGTGTGTTCATATGGCATAATTTGGAGAAGGAAATTCTATTGTTTGATATTGTTCATGTATTGGTAGATGTTTGTGATTTGTTTGGTAGGATGGCGGATGATGATGGACCTTGGTATGACGGATTAATCCAGGAGTGGGATAAGGAACATCGCGCTCATGCCATTGAGAACGGAAAGGTAAGAAGCAAGACTTATCAAATTTTGTTGTTTCTCATTTGTGTTCTTGTATTGATAAAAAAATCACTTTATTTGCAGCCTGTAGTTGCTATGCGCATGAGGGGTCATTGCGCTGATGACTTTCCTTATGACGTGTGGTACGAGTCGTACATTCGGAGATTGGGTCTTCTCCTATTCGTGTTGCAGTTTAAGCGACGCCCTCCGCCGGTGAACCACGCGGCGCTGACCGCACTTGTGGATCGTTGGAGGCCCGAGACTCACTCATTTCACCTTCCATTTGGGGAGATGACGATGACCCTAGAGGACATGGCTATGATAAGCGGCCTTCCTATCAACGGACGAGCTGTTACCAGTCGTGTCGGCGTCGTTAATTGGCGACAACGGGCAGGCATTTTAATTGGTGTTGTGCCCGATGCCCCTCTGCCAGGCAAGGCCGATGCCTCGAAAGTGAGGCATTCTTGGCTAAAACAAGTCAGAGGAGAAGGCAATCCGTGCCCTTAGGGTGCCAATGACCTGGTTGTGCAACAGTACGCGCGGGCCTATCTTTGGTATGTACTAACTAAGGTAGTCTTCTCAGACGCAACCGGGAACTCAGCCCTCTGGATGTTTTTGGAGCTACTCACTAACTGGGATACGCAGTTAGCTAGGGTTCGGCCGCACTAGCATACTTGTATCATCAGGTAAGAGATATTTGCAACCATTTATCTTACATTTGTCATGCGCCTCCATATCTAACATGTTTGTTTGATTGCAGCTTGACTTGGCATGTCGCAGGAAGGGAGATACATCCTCATTGGCTGGGTTTGTTTGGAGCCTATCCATGTGGATGTGGGAGCGGATCCCGGTTGGACGACCCGATTTCAAGAACCCCGAACACCCAAATCCACTTGGTAATCATGTTTTTGTTAGTGATATGAGTTCAAACTTGTTGAGGTTTTTTGTATGTACACCTAACATACCGGTGGTAGGTCATATGCGTTAGTTGGCCTTCAACGATCATGTGCATAGTTGGGACACACGAAAAACCTTCTACCTTCTGTCCATGACTTCTTGCAGTCAGTGGACACCTTCAGCTTGCAAACATCACCACACCAACATGGTGGTGTGGGCACATCCTTCTCCTTCTCCTTGTCCTACCTGGCCTCCATCCACGTCTTTGGCATGCCCTCTTGGTCCGCGCACGCCGGCCTCGTCCTGGAACCGGATGAAGCCATGCCTACAAAAAGAACAATTGTTAGCACAAGACACAAAGAGAGTAAATGTGTAAATACAGTAAATCAATAAATGCTAGGAATTGTATGAACAAACAATATACCATTATTATTAGATCAACCATCTGGATTAAGCAAATAACCGAAGGCCGATCCATTATCAACCATTCCTCTACGACCACCACCACCTCTACCACTTGTGCTTCCTCTACGACCACCACCACCTCTAGCACTTGTACTCCCTCTACGAACACTAGCACCTCTAGCACTTGTGCTCCCTCTACGACCACCACCACCTCTAGCACTTGTGCTTCCTCGACCACCACCACTGTCACCTCTTCCACCTCGTTCACCATCGGTGCCACCTCCACGACTTGTCTTTCGTCTACGGCTAGTGCTAGGAATGCCCCCCCCCTTCGACGTTTTCCTTTTCTTGCATGTCCGCGCATTGTGTCGCCCTTCACCGCAGCCCCCACAGTTGATAGTGTCAGGAGCCTCCATGAAATGACCGCTACCAAATTGTTTCAAGCCAGTGTATCCAGCCAGGTCATCCATATCACCCCTGAACCTCTTAGTTCTCCTTCTAACCTTGGTCTCCACCTTCAAGAGAGGGTCTTGCTTAATATGAGGGCTGTGGTACTCAGACCACTGTGATTGGTCCAAGAAAGGGTGAAATCGAGGCGTCCATGTCAACCTAGTAGATTCCACATGGAACTCTTGCATCTGCACGGTTTTTCCATCACAAACACGTATGTTTCTCGCCTTCGCCGCCTTTATCAAATGCGAGCATGGCCAATGATACTTACTAGGCCTCTCGCACTGGCACCACCGAGTCTTGAGATGCACCTCATATGCAGCACCACCATATTGTTTACCGTCTCGTGTTGTGCCACCTGGCTCATCAATTTGATAGATCATTTCAATTTTTTCAAATACGATAACTTGTTGTTATGAAGACTTGCTTGCTTGTAACTGCAGCCATTCATCAACCTTTTCCAGATAATCCATTTTTTCACCTATCCAAGATGCAGTCTCTTCAGAATGCCTCTGAAAGTACTCATTAAGCTTAAAGAAGGTGTACTCCACTATTGCAGTCACCGGCAATGAACGAGCACCCTTGAGCACATTGTTGAAACATTCAACCAGATTGCTCATCATGTCGCCATATCGCCTACCACCATCGTCATGAGCGCATGCCCACTTGTGTTTCTCGCTGAAATTCCTAGTTAAGAAGTCTTTTCCCCCTTCATTCACCGCTGCAAAGAGCTTGTTGTACCGAGCATCGAAAGCATCGGTGGTGAAGGCCACACATACATGGGTAAGGTCTTTGCTGAGCTCCTTGCTCTTACATGCCCGGTAAAAGTTGGCCACAAAATGCCTCATGCACCATCTGTGGTGAAGCTTTGGAAATCCTGGAATAACAATGTCCATTGCCTTGAGTATGCCATGGTGCCGGTCCGATATGATGCATACCTCCCTAGCCCCAATCACCTTTTGCCTAACATGACCCATGAACCACTCCCAGTTGTCTTGGTGCTCGAAAGGCACCAAAGCAAATGCCACTGGCAACACGTTGTCGTTTGATGAGTGAGCCATTGCTACCATTAGTGTGCCCTTGTATCTACCGGTCAAGAATGTGCCATCTATAGACAAGACCGGACGACAATGCTCAAACGCCTCCACACATTGTCCATAACTCCAGAAGGCACGATGGAACACTCCCTCATGATCATCGACCACATGAAACATGGCCGGTTCCTATGTGCAATTGCGCCCAACAACCTCGGGAGCTGGTTGTATGCTTCTTCGTAACCACCATACAACATCCTAATAGCATTTGCCTTTGCCTTCCATGCCTTCCCATACTTGACTTCATAACCAAATTGTTTTTTCACCGTCCGCATGAGAAACCCCACTTTCACAGTGGGATCAAAGCCTATGTCTTTCATCCATTTGTATCTGAGATACTCAGATGTGAGTTGACAGTGTGTCTTTCGGAGTCGTTTAGATGGCGGTTTGCACCTATGAGTGGCAACACAACTTCTTAACACCCATTCTTCGATTTATTTAAGCTTTCTTGCGCGAACCTTCCATGGGCATCTTTCTTGCTCACACTTCACGGTGTAACGCAACTTCATGTCGGAGTGCTCAACATAAAATGGCCTATGGTTCCAAATGGCATAGTCAGACAACCAAAACTTCAGCATAGGCAAGCTCAGAAACTTCACTCCTTTCTTCAAATAAGCATTCTCGTCCTCCTTCTCCTCCCTTGGTTCTCCTGGATCCGGGCATGGTGTTGGCTCAATCGCCGCATTCTCATTCCACTATCAACAACAGCTTTATGGGCAAGGCTAAGATCTTTAAACAAGTGAGTTCTTTTTTCTAAGCCCGTCAACTCAAAATGGATTTGGTTTTCCTCCTTTGTGAATCCATCCTCGTCCAACTTTTCAACTGGACCCTCATCATCCGAGTCATAGGCATATTGACGCATAAAAGGCAACTCACGATCCATGTCCTTTTGCGCTATGTACGCATCCAAGTCACCAACATCATTACCATGAAACCCTTCCTCTTGCTCTTCGTCGTCAGCATAGGCATCTTCATCCTCTTGAATTACTTCGTCACTAGCAATCACCTCAACTTCATTTGCTTGGCTAGTTGGTGGTTGGCTAGACGCATTGGGGGCATACAACTCAACCTCATTTGCTTCAATAGATGGTACACGGGGACGTGGTTGGCGACAAGCATCTAGGGCATCAACCACAACCCTATGCTCAACAAGTGGCACCATTGTCCTCTCGCTCATGTCATCCATTGGGGGAAGAGACATGCTGATTCAAATCAAGTGTAAACCGAGGAGATTCAACCTTGGTGGCAAACAATTCAAGTGACTTGTCTTCCGATTGGGAAACTTTTTCCTTGTATACATCCCAATGCAAATCCGAGGTGATAGGCATACTTTTCAAGCGAGATTTGGCTCCAACTCCAACATCATACCTTCCTATTAACTTAACATCAACATTGGTGTCCATCCACTTTAAGACTTGTCTCACTTTTGCAACAACATCCTCATAGCTAGGGCTTGTATCAAAAACCAATGGTTCCTCACCCGTGTCGGCATTGTTACTCGAGAATGCCTCCTTGTCCATGTAATGAACATTAACAAGTCTCTCCATCTAAAAGCAACATGAATGCATTTAAGGCATCAATGAGAATTGGTGTTTATCCAAAAACATCTCATTATAGCCAAATCATATCAACACTAAATTATTGGTGATGTCCACAAAAGTTTCACTAATTAACACACACTAAGCAAAGTTAACCCTAAACAGTTACTAACCCTAACCCCCAATCTTTCTACTCAACAAGCAAATATTCCTACTACACACCATGCATATCACTATATTATCAAAGTTAACCAAGCCATCCACACTAACATAAGGGAGAAAACATGAACTAGGGTTCCACCAACATGTAAAAAATGCAACCAAAATAACAAGATTTAACCAAAAAAATTGGGTGATTTGAGGGAGATTACCACAAGCAACAAAGTGATGGAAAGATCCACCTAAGGGAAGCACCGACAGAGAGTGGGGGGGGAGGGGGGCAACAACACTTCTTCAAGCTCGGGCTGGAATGGGGAAAGTGTGTGGGGTGGGACCCACACACTCTCCCGGTGGGGTTATCCATTTACAAGGGCCAGACGCCACGGTTCCTGGCGTCTGGCCCCTTTGCCACGTCAGCAGGTCAACGAGTTGGTGGGTCGTGCGGGCCAGGGGCCAGACGCCAGGGTCCTTGGCGTCTGTTTTGCAACCCAAACGCCAGGAATGTTGGCATCACCTAAAAAGGTCAGAATCGAATTTTTTTTTTCCAAAACGAGGTCAACTCGGGATTTTCTTTGCCACATAGGTCAGAACAGTAATTTTGTCCCAGTCTACTAGAGTTCAGCATTACCAGAGACAGCTACTTGATCTCGTGGACAAAGGTGTGATCCCTTGCCATCATATCTTCAGAAAATGCCCCCCTCGACAAGCTGCAGATGTAACTAAAGGTACTTAAATCCAATCTAATTTGGCTAAAACTCAATGATAGAAAAAAACACTAGGCAACAGCAGAACACCTAGACTTATGTGCACTTAAGCCTTGAAATACAGTAGAGCAGAACACCTTAGTTTGATTTTTCTATACCTTGAAACACAGTAGAGCTTTTCAATGGCGTAATCCTCCAAGGCCAGTCGCTCGAGTGCAGGGATAAACATACATGACTCAACTGCCATTATGTTGCAAGCCTCTCCGAGTTACAGCAACCGGAAGATATAAATCACAAATAGTCTGTCTCCATGCAGCAGTACCACTAGTTGTTTTCTCCACCGCATGAAAGCTTGTTGCCAATAATATAAATAACACAACACTTGTCTGCCACATACTCTGTTTTCTATACATAGTATCAACGGTTAAGCACCTCAAAAACTTGCTCCAAGATTTAACCTGAGACACGCATCGCGCCGCGTGCACATGTAATGAAAAATCTCTATCTATATGACTTTAATCTCCTTGAGCCAAGCTGTGTGGAGTGGGCATGGATCTGGCTTTCCTTCCGTGAGGGCCTTTTCGGTGAGCGAGTAGAACCAACCGTTCCTCCACTTGAACTGTTACATCGAAATGCTCACATGTTACTAATTTTCCAGAAAAAAGCTACTACAGGTGAGCGGGTTCCATTGCATAGATTGGCAGTGGTAGGGCTTGCCTCTTTCACAGTGGTCGGATAGTGCGCCACCGCTCTGGAGTAGGCGCAGAGCCTCTCTTCCATGCCCTCGTCGAAAGAAAGCCCCCGCTCTGCAGCCGCGACAGATGCTAATTCAAATATGAGGCTGGATACCTGCAAAAGGAAAAGAAAGGAACACAAAACTGATCTTCTGTTGGAAGAGTGACTGTTGTTTGTTCTTGGACAATATATATTGTTAAGCTCAATCGTGGAGCATTATGAAAGAAAATGCTGAAGTAAACCTATTGACATGATGATTGTATTGCTGAATGCGATGTCTTATTATTGTGGTGAGCACGAAGGGCAAATAACTATATTATCGACAAGTCAACAATGTATATAGTCCTACTTTATTTACTTTTCGGCATTTGATCTAGTGGAAGAAAATAGCTCGGAACTCAAACAGCTCCAAGACATTCAAGAGAGACCTTGAGCAAATTACCTCAGAACGGTATTCTTTTTCGACCGCACCAACTGTAGCCCCAGGATGACGAGCTCCAACGAGCATGAAAGCTGAAATCCAAATCAGCTTCTCTAGCATTTGCTTCTCAAAGGCTCCCTTCTCAAGCACCTGAGGATTTTGACAAATGAGAATTGTAGTATCTTCAGATATGGCCCCAAGTCAATCTTCTGGACAAGATTCCAAAGCACAATGAATTGATCGGGATGCATCTTCCAGTTCATCCACTTCACATCAAGCAGAGCCAGACTAATCGTCAATTTCTGTTTTGCAGCAGAAACCTTTTCCCCATCGGATGATAGGAAAGCTTCCTCTGCTTTTATCAATCTTGTTTTGTTGGTGTACCATTTGTGCGCAGCAAACACAAACAGCAGAAGAGGTCCGCAGCCCCCAAGTCTATCCACGAGCACACTGACCCAGAGAGCTGTGAAGCATTCTACACTGACCAACTGCACGATCACTGAGTCGATATGGGTAATGAAATCACCTTGCAGGTGAGCCCGCCGTTCTGGAGGCGGGCGGCGACAGCGGGGGCCCAGGCGCCGAAGGCGGCGGTGAGGCCCTGGGGGTTGGCGTCGGTGATGCCGTCGACGGGGGGCTCGCCGAGCCTGGACACCGCGAAGTAGGCGAGCACCTGGTTGGCGCCCGCCAGGCCCTTGCTCTCCAGCCACGGCTCCAGCATCCCGTTCTGGAAGAAGACGAGGTCGCGCCACCGGGACCTGGGGGTGGCGTCGAGCACGGCGTCAAGGTCGTCGTTGCGGGTGGAGACTAGGATGGGCCCGGCCGGCGCGGCGGGCGGGAGCGCCTCGCCACGGCGGAGGAGTAGGTCGCCGCCGGCGGGCGGGCCCATGGAGAGCAGCGCCTGGCCCACGCGACCGCCGCCCACCACCACCACGGGCTGCACCATCGCCCTGAGCGACCCTGGCCCTGCCCCTGGAGGAGGAGGATTGGAGGCTGCGGCGGAGGGGAGTGGCGCCGGCGGGGACGGTGGCTTGGAGGCCCATTAGTTCCGTTCCGGCAGACTGGACGGGGCGGTGGGCCACGTAGATGATAAGGCGAGACAGTCCAGCCCGTACGTGGACTATGTATTTCCGTCCTTTTGTTTTCTCATCAATAAAAAAGTGTGCCGAAATGATTGCGGTAGTCGCCTCTTCTCGGTCGTGTCCGTAGGATTGCCTCTACCGGCTTGTTGATGTGAAGTCGAAACTACTATGGCGGGACCCGGTAGTGTACGATGAGGAGCAGCATGTGGTTTCTTCGGTGATTTTCTGTAGCGCTAGCCCTGCCTAGTTCTCCTTGGTAGTTCCTTGTTGGAGTCAGAGCTGCGCTATCTTGTCGCAGGTGGCCAAGTCCTGCCATGGTTCTTCATTTAGCCACACACGACCTCTGCAATGTAATGCCATGCAATCATGTGTAGCCGATCATGCTCAAAGGAGAGAAGAGAAGAGAGCAGAGATGAATGCATCTAGCTGCATTGCAATGTACTGCACCCATGTCGTTCGAAAAAGAAAACAATCATGACTATGGGCATTTGCCTTTTTTTCTTTCAGAAATCTTGCAATAATTAAGAAGCAAAGAGTTGCTCGGTTTATTAGGAAAAAAATCAAGCGAAAACCAGATCAAACATAAGGTACCACCACTTCAAAGATGGATCGCCGACACAATGCACAGGCGTCACCGTATCATCATTCCTCCATTAGTGGCATCATGCATCGCCATCTTGATTCATAGATGTTTTGGTACGTTCTCACATGTTTAGATTTCGGTATGAGCTTCATACTATTAATGCCATGTTCATGATTTATTTATGGATTGAATCAATCAAAAAATACCCGGCAATCCAAAACCTTATTTTTGTAGGTATTTTTTTGAATCGAGGCTTTGTTGATACATTGAAACGGGCCCGTTTATGAGTCCACATTTTAAGTGTTGGTAGACCAAGACTACCTTGTGGCTCATAACGGTGAATGTGTTCTAAGTCATTTGTGGCACTCCTGATTGCTCCTCAACAGGACAAAAGTTTCTAGGGAGGCCACAACTCTCTTTGTTGGAGCCATTTTAAGTGTGATCGGAGACAAGTTTGCTGAAGCATATCTGCATATGCGGGTTGCCAAGTACTTGTGGGATGCGCTCGAAGCCAAGTTCAACACAACCGATGCTGAAAGCGAGCTGTATACTATGGAGCAGTTCCATGATGACATGATGGTTGATAGCCGTTCTAAGTACGGTGTGATGTTTGCGCAACAGGTGCACATATAAAGTCTAAAATAAAACTAAAAATAAACTTCAGCTGGTCGCCAGCTGAGTTGCTCGTGAAGAGCGACGAGAGAGCAACTCCTCCAGTTTTTATATGTAAAAATCACAAAATTTGGAATAAAGTTCATCAATTTTGAAATAAGTTTGCAAATTTAAAAGTTTCATCAATTTTGGAAAAAAGTTCATTAAATTTGAAAAAAAATCATCAATTTTGAAGAAAATTATCAATTCAGAAAAATAAGTTAATCAAATTTGAATTTTTTTTCATCAAATATAAAAAAAGTTTCATCGATTTGAAGGAAAAAGTGCAAAGATTTTTTAAAAAGTCCATCAATTTTGAAAAGTTCCTCAAAATAATAAAAGTTCATCAATTCAAAAAAAGTTCATTAATTAAAAAAATCATTGAATAAGGAAGAAGGAAAAAAGGAAAAAGGTGAAAGCGAAAAAGGAAAAAGGAAAGATATGTAACTTATCACATTAACTCAATGTGGAGGTCACTGGTTCGATTCACTACACGGGGCACACTTTTTGCGTTTTAAAAACCCCGGTCACAAAAGGGAAGTTAGGACGGCCCAGCACGGAGGACTGTATGCGTCTGTTTAAAAAATGTATACAAACGGGCACATGAAGCGTCAAATAGGAAGTATAAACACGCCCCTCGGGAAGTGCTGAAATGCAACGAGCGGATGCAACCTTGGTAATGATGGTGTTGAATTATAGATTGGCCTTGGGCCCATATAAACAATAATTCGTTACATGGTGCCAAAGTTTTAATATACCATAGTGCCAGTGAGGTTGAGTTAAGATGTATTTATAAGAGATTCTCTTCTATATGCTATTAGAGCATGAGAAGGGGAGTGTTCATGGATGCTCCTCCTCCGTCGCTGTCACGCCTCATGCGCGTTTTGTCAACGAGCCCAGCATAGACTATGTCATGTGTATGCTAAATGTTTGCTTGTCAGGAATGAATAATTAATTCAAGATTAATTATGAGTCGTTAGTGGACGAGTCACTAATATGAAAAAGTTGGATTGTGGGATGTTGTTGACTCGGTCGTGGGCCTGAACCCAGATCCACGAGACCTTGCCTGATGGCCTATGTATTGGAGGCACTGTCCATTGTATCTGACAATCTCGCTCTGCCTCCTCGCGCATAATCGTAGCAGCCACTACCGTTCCACTCACTGTTGTTGCTTTCCGCAATCTCATCTCGTCGACTGCGTGCATGACCGTTCGGGAGAGAAGGCCTCCAGAACCCCGCCCTTTGCGATCCTGGACTGGGAGGAGGGCGGTATGGTTTTTGGAGAGTGTCTTTACGCGACTGCTCGCTGCTCGACTTCTACTCTGTCCTCTGTTTTGACTCCCTCCTCCAAACTCACGCCATGGATGCCGCTGCCGCTAGGAAGAAGACTACGGAGGAAGCCACAGTCGTTGCTGCCGCCATAACTTTAGCCTGGCCTACTAAAGTGTATGACTTGTTCATCCCCTATTTAGTTGTTCATGTGCTAGTCCTACTTATTGTCTTCATAGATGTTTTGCTACGTTCTCACATGTTTAGATTTCAGTATAAGCATCATACTATTAATGCCATGTTCATGATTTATTTATGGATTGAATCAACCGCAAAATACCCAGCAATCCAAAACCTTATTTTCGTAGTTATTTTTTGAATCGAGGCTTTGTTGATACGTTGAAATGGACCCTTTTATGAGTCCACGTTTTAAGCGTTGGTAGACCAAGACTAGCTTGTGGCTCACAACGATGAACGTGTTCTAAGTCATTTGTGGCACTCCCGATGGAACGATTGCTCCTCAACAGGAGAAAAGTGTCTAGGGAGGCCACAACTCTCTTTGTTGGAGCCGTTAGGAGTGTGATCGGAGACAAGTTTGTTGAAGCATATCTGCATATGCGGGTTGCCAAGAACTTGTGGGATGCGCTCGAAGCTAAGTTCAACGCAATCAATGCTGAAAGCGAGCTGTATACTATGGAGCAGTTCCATGATGACATGACGGTTGATAGCCGTTCTATATTGGACCAGGATCATGAGATACAACGCATCATGGAGAAGTATTGTGTGATGTTTGTGCAACATGTGCATATATAAAGTCTAAAATAAAACTAATAATAAACTTCAATTGGTCGCGAGCCGAGTTCCTCGTGAAGAGCAACGAGAGAGCAACTCCTCCAATATTTATATGTGAAAATCACAAAATTTGGAATAAAGTTCATAAATTTTGAAATAAGTTCTCAAATTTAAAAGTTTCATCAATTTTGGAAAAAAGTTCATCAAATTTGAAAAAAATCATCAATTTTGAAGAAAATTATCAATTCTGAAAACAAGTTCATCGAATTTGAATTTTTTTTCATCAAATCTAAAAAAAGGTTCATCGATTTGAAGGAAAAAGTGCAGCTATTTTGAAAAAAGTCCATCGATTTTGAAAAGTTCCTCAAAATGATAAAAGTTAATCAATTCGGAAAAAGTTCATTAATTAAAAAAATTCATTGAATAAGGAAGAAGGAAAAAAAGGAAAAACAGAGAATGAAAAAGGGGAAAGCGAAAAAGGAAAGAGGAAAGATGTGTAACATATCACATTAACTCGATGTGGAGGTCCCTGGTTCTATTCACTACTCGGGGCACACTTTTTGCGTTTTTAAAAACCAGATCACAAAAGGGAAGTTAGGACGGCCCAGCACGGAGGACTGTATGTGTCTGTTTACAAAATGTATACAAACGGGAACATGAAGCGCCAAATAGGAAGTATAAACACGCCCAGTGTTGAAATGCAGCGAGCGGATGCAGCCTTGGTAATGATCATGTTGAATTATAGATTGGCCATGGGCCCATATAAACAATAATTTGTTACATGGTACCAATGTTCTAGTGCACAATAGTGCTAGTGAGGTTTAGGTACGATGTATTTATAAAAGATTCTCTTCTAGATGCTATTAGATCATGAGAAGAGGAGTGTTCATGGATGCTCCTCCTCCGCCGCTGCCACGCCTCATGCGCGTTTTGTCAACGAGCCCAGCTTAGACTATGTCATGTGTACGCTAAATGTTTGCTTGTCAGGAATGAATAATTAATTCGAGATTAATTATGAGTCGCTAGTGGACGAGTCACTAATATGAAAACGTTGGATTGTGGGATGTTGTTGACTCGGTCGTGGGCCTGAACCCAGGTCCACGAGACCCTACCTGATGGCCTATATATTGGAGGCACTAGTCATCCTATCTGACAATCTCTCTCTGCCTCCTCGCGCATAATCGTAGCAGCCACTACCGTTCCACTCATTGTTGTTGCTTTCAGCAATCCCATCTCGTCGACTGCGCGCATGGCCATCCGAGAGAGCATGCCTCCAGAACCTCGCCCTTTGCGATCCTGCATTGGGAGGAGGGCGGTAAGGTTTTTGGAGAGTGTCTCTACGCGACTACTCACTGCTCGACTTCTTCTCCGTCCTCTGCTTTGACAACTTCCTCCACACTGCCCCCATGGTTGACGACGCCGCTAGGAAGAAGGCTACGGAGGAAGCCGCAGTCGCTGCTGTCGCCATAACTTTAGCCTGGCCTACTAAAAGTGTATGACTTGTTCGTCCCCTATTTAGTTGTTCTTGTGCTAGTCCTACATATTGTCTTCATAGATGTTTTGGTACGTTCTCACATGTTTAGATTTTGGTATGAGCTTCATACTATTAATGCCATGTTCATGATTTATTTATGGATTGAATCAGTCGAAAAATACCCAGAAATCCAAAACCTCATTTTTGTAGGTATTATTGAATCGAGTCTTTGTTGATCCGTTGAAATGGACCCGTTTATGAGTCCACATTTTAAGCGTTGGTATACCAGGACTACCTTGTGGCTCACAACAATGAACGTGTTCTAAGTCATTTGTGGCACTCCCGATCGAACGATTGCTCCTCAACAGGAGAAAGTTGTCTAGGACGGCCACAATTCTCTTTTTTGGAGTCGTTATGAGTGTGATCGGAGACAAGTTTGTTGAAGCATATCTGCATATGCGGGTTGCCAAGAACTTGTGGGATGCGCTCGAAGCTAAGTTCAGCGCAACCAATGCTGAAAGCAAGCTGTATACTATGGAGCAGTTCCATGATGACATGATGGTTGATAGTCGTTCTATATTGGACCAGGATCATGAGATACAATGCATCATGGAGAAGTACGGTGTTATGTTTGTGCAATAGGTGCACATATAAAGTCTAAAATAATTCAGCTGGTCGCGAGCAGAGTTGCTCGTGAAGAGTGATGAGAGAGCAACTCCTCTAGTTTTTATATGTAAAAATCACAAAATTTGGAATAAAGTTCATCAATTTTGAAATAAGTTCTCAAATCTAGAAGTTTCATTAATTTTGGAAAAAAGTTCATCAAATTTGGAAAATATCATCAATTTTGAAGAAATTTATCAATCCTGAAAAAAAATCCCTAAATTTGAATTTTTTCATCAAATCTAAAAAAAGATTCATCGATTTGAAGGAAAAAGTGCAACGATTTTGAAAAAAGTCAACCAATTTTCGAAAGTTCATCAAAATGATAAAAGTTCATCAATTCGAAAAAAGTTCAATAATTAAAAAAATCATTGAATAAGGAAGAAGGAAAAAAGGAAAATAGAGAATGAAAAAGGGGAAAGCGAAAAAGGGAACAGGAAAGATATGTAACTTATCACATTAACTCGATGTGGAGGTCCCTGGTTCGATTCACTACACGGGGCACACTTTTTGCGTTTTTAAAAACCAGATCATAAAGAGAAGTTAGGACGTCCTAGCACGAAGGACTGTATGCGTCTGTTTGCAAAATGTATACAAACGGGCACATGAAGCACCAAATAGGAAGTATAAACGCGCCCCTCCGAAGTGCTGAAATGCAGCGAGCGGATGCAGCCTTGGTAATGATCGCGTTGAATTATAGATTGGGCTTGGGCCCATATAAATAATAATTCATTACATGGTGCCAAAGTTTTACTATACCATAGTGCTACTGTGGTTGAGTTAAGATGTATTTATAAGAGATTCTCTTCTATGTGTTATTTGAGCATGAGAAGAGGAGTGTTCATGGATGCTCCTCCTCCTCCGCCGCTGCCACGCCTCACGCGCGTTTTGTGAATGAGCCGAACTTAGACTATGTCATGTGTATGCTAAATGTTTGCTTGTCAGGAATGAATAATTAATTCGAGATTAATTATGTGTCGCTAGTGGACGAGTCACTACTATGAAAACCTTGGATTGTGGGATGTCGTTGACTCAGTCGTGGGCCTGAACCCAGATCCACAAGACCCTACCCGATGGCCTATATATTGGAGGCAATGGTCATCCTATCTGACAATCTCTCTCTGCCTCCTCGCGCATAATCGTAGAAGCCACTACCGTTCCACTCACTATTGTTGCTTTCAGTAATCCCATCTCGTCGACTGCGTGCACGGCCGTTCGGGAGAGAAGGCCTCCAGAACCCCTTTTGCGATCACTACAATAAATATGTCAACTTATGACCTTCTGTTAGTGACCCTGGAAGAAATGGTCATAAATGTACGACCATTTGAGACCAATTGGTCGTAAGCTATTCGGAGGGCTCCAAACCCTAAACTATAACAACATTCTGGTCAGAAAGGTTGTAATTTCCTTACACGAAATGGTCGTAAAGCAGACATCCCTTGTCCGCTGCATTATTTCTAGCTGATCACGACCAATATAGATGGTCATAACCTTGTAAATTGTGGAGGATTGCTATGACTAGGCGCCACCACATCAGTTTTGCCTATGTGTCATGTCCATGTGTCAATTTTTGCCCTAGATTGTGAAGCAACCTATATCTTGTTATTTCCAAAATTCCCAAAAAAATCTCATGAATTCTTTGGGTCATATATTTGTCAAATATGTCAAAAACCTTCCTTGCCTAGTTCACAAATAATTCAATAATATTCATTTTCCTATTTTGTTCAGAACAACACTTTGTGAAGGAAGTGCTATTTATATATTCTTCATTGCCCTCAATTTTTTTTGGCATTCTTCATTGCCTCATGACAAAATTCAGCTCCATTTGCCCAGTAAATCTTCCTCGACAAATTTCCAAAGTTTTTGTCCACCTAGAAGCTTTGTGAAGGAAGTGCTAGCTATGAATATCCTAATGAGTCGATTGCCACATCTTCTATATGCCCATATCATAGATCTCCACAAAATTTTAAACCCATCTAACAATCCATGAGAGATCACCGTCCAATCTTTGTTTCTGGTAATATTTTCAGTTTGTGAAGCAACTATATTTTATATTGCTTTATAATTGCTAAACATTTAGCAGGACATGACCCTACCCATAGAATCTCCCTTCACCAAATTTTAGCTCATTTAATTTAACCATTTTCCCTCAATAATTTTCCCAATTTTTTGTTCAGTGGAGAGCATTGTGAAGGAAGTACCATGTTTATATATCCAAATGACATGAAATTTATACAGTTCCTTCATATGCCCAAATTATCACCCTCCAAATTGCAGCTCAATCAAATCATCTATGTGAGCCCAGGTTCAATTTCTATTTTATGGCCAGATTGGCACATTGCAAAGCAAGTGTTATCTAGACCCCTCCTATTACCCTCAAACTTTTTGGGCACTCTTCCATACCCAAATCATTGTCACATAATAATATTCAGCTCCATTTTCCTAGTAATCTTCCTCAGAAAATTTCCAAAGTTTCTATCCATAGAGAAGCTTTGTGAAGTAAGTACTAGCTAGACTTATCCAAATGATCTTATATTTTTGCAAATCTTCCATATGCTCAAATAATCACTCTCCACAAAAATTGAGCTCTATTAAACAAACGATGTGAGCTCATCATGCAATCTTTTATTCTTGTCGTATTTTCAGTTTGTGAAGCAATTATATTATATATTGTTTCATTATTTCTGAAAATTTACTAGGGCATGACCATACCTATGTAACTTACCTACACCAAATTTGAGCTCATATGTAACTTACCTACAACAAATTTGAGCTCATTTCATTTATCCAATTTCTCTCACTAATTTCCCAAATTTCTGTCCAGAGAAGAGCATTGTGAAGGAAGTACCACTTTGGCATGTCCAAATGGTATCAATTTTCTATAGTGCTTTCCTATGCCCAAATAACCATCCTCCACCAAATTTCAGCTCAATCCATTCATTATTTTGAGCCCAGGTTCAACATCCATATTTTTGTCCAATGTGGAACTTTGCAAAGCAAGTACCACCTAGGCTCCTCCATATGAGCTGAAAATTTGTGAAGACGGTCTTCTTTGTAGATGACCATCCTCAGCCAAAACTCCCACCCATTCGCCTTGTGTATTTCTCGTACCGCTAATCAAACACTTGCCTGCTAATTCATGTTTGAGCATAGTTTGGTCTCCTCGTGAGAATCTTCTGTTGTCGTTTTCTTCCTAGCACCTACCTGGGGAGTGCCCGACCCACTAGACATAGCCCAGAACGCATGGCAATGCCACGGTCACGCGGTGACCATGCGGCAGGCATGCGAGTTTACGTGCTCTGGAGTTGGGGCCCTCGTCCACCGTTAAAACCTCGAGTATCGCCTCTAAACCATGTATTTCTGATTAAATACATACTTATGTAACTAGAAATGATTTTTGAAAAAATAAAGAGCAAACTATAAGGCAGCTGCAGTACAAATTTGACCCATTTCCTGCTGAATCGGCGGAAATTTGTCTTTTTCACGAGAGGTGGATCAGAACTTTTGACACCCAACCATTTTGTCAATTGTGAATTAAATATGGCCTAATATTGTAGAAAATTGATTTGGTCCATTTTTGCAACAAATATATGGTAGGTCCTTCACCAAAAAACTCATTTTGGGCACTCAAAAAATAGAAAATGTATTTTTCGTCCAAAAAATGAAAACTTAGGCAAAATTGTTTGCCATTCCAATATGCACCCATGTGCATGACATGAGATCATTTGAACAAACTATGCCATGAATACTACCATAAGATCGATCATTTGGCTTGAAAGCCATGAATCTCCACACATGATAGCTCATTTCTAAGAACAATTTTTTTAAATAATTACCGTATTACAAGTTCATTATTTTTCCTGGTAACATGCCCACATATAATGACACAATGCAAAGGTTTTCCAATTTTTTGATTTTTTTGAACTTTTCATGCCCATTTCAAAATGCGGTCAGAACGACGAGCATGACTGTTCCTAGCTAGTGGTTGGATCTTAGAAAACTTTTGGTGTTTCTCTAATGAAATAGATCCTTTTGTACCTAGAAATGATTTTTGAAAAAATCATGAACAAACTACAAGGCAGCTGCAGTTCAAATTTGACCGACTTCCTACTAAATCGGTGGAAATTTGTCTTTTTCACGAGAGGTGGATCAAAGCTTTTTATACCTGACAATTTGGTCAATTTTACATTAAATATGGCCTAATATTTTATAAAATTGATGTGATACAATTTTGCAACAAATATATGGTAGGTCCTTCACAAAAAAACCCACTTTGGGCACTCAAAAATGGAAAATGAACTTTTTCGTCCAATGAAAATGAAAACTTCCTTAGGTAACATTGTTTGCCATTCCAAGATGCACCCTTGTGCACGATATGAGATTATTTGAACAAACTATGTCATGACTGCTACCATAATATTGATCATTTGGCTTGAAAGCCATTGATCTTCACACATGTAGCTCGTTTCTGGGAACACTTTTTTAAAATAATTGCCATATTACAAGTTGAGGGAGTCCTGGATTAAGGGGTCCTCGGACGGCCGGACTATTAACATGGGCCGGACTATTGGGCTATGAAGATACAAGTCAGAAGACTTCTCCCCGTGTCCGGATGGGACTCTCCTTTGCGTGGATGGCAAGCTTGGTGATTCGGATATGTAGATTCCTTCCTCTGTAACTGACTTTGTGTAACCCTAGTCCCCTCCGGTGTCCATATAAACCGGAGGGTTTAGTCCGTAGAGGCAATCACAATCATATAGGCTAGACTTCTAGGATTTAGCCATTACGATCTCGTGGTAGATCAACTCTTGTAGCACTCATATTCATCAAGATCAATCAAGCAGGAAGTAGGGTATTACCTCCATAGAGAGGGCCCAAACCTAGGTAAACATCATGTCCCTCACATCCTGTTACCATCAGCCTTAGACGCATAGTTCGGGACCCCCTACCCGAGATCCGCCGGTTTTGACACCTACATTGGTTCTTTCATTGAGAGTTATGCTGCGTCGTCATCAAAAGGTTTGATGGCTCCATCAATCATCTAGAACAATGCAGTCCAGGGGGAGATTTTTCTTCCTGGGCAGATCTTCATATTCGGCGGCTTAACACTGCGGGCCAACTCGCTTGGCCATCTAGAGCAGATCGACAACTATGCCCTGGCCACCAGGTCAGGTTTGGAAGCTTGAATTTCGTGGCCAATATACGCGGAGACTTGATCTTTGACGGATTTGAGCCCATGACGGCCGCTCCCTGCCACCACGATGAACATGACCCAAATCTGTCATCGGATCGTGCTCAGGAGATAGCGCCTATAACCACTCTGGCCCTAGATCCGGAGCAGATTGCGCCATCTGAGGATGGGGTGCTTGACCCCGCCACGCAAGCCGCAGACTCAGCGGCTCTGGATCCGCACACAGGTCCAACCTCGAGCGGGGCCTGTGTTACCGGAACCTCGGATTCGTCTTCGGCCATAAGTTCCAAACCACGTGCATCCGCGCTCATCAAACTTGATCAGGCGCCGATCGTCGAGTTCAGCTCTGCGGACATCTTCCGGCACTCACCTTTAGGCAATGTGCTAAACTCACTAAAAGCCCTCTCCTTGCGGAGAATCTCAGTCGAACTATATCCGGCTTGAATTGGAAGCTGATGACGGAAAATTTCGCTTCCCACCCACCACCCACTACATAGCCACTATCGAGGACTTAACTGACATGCTGGACTACGACTCCGAAGACATCGACGGTATGGACGACGATGCCGGAGAGGAGCAGGCACAAAAACCACCGCTTACAGGGCGCTAGACAGCCACCTCCTCGCACTACAAAAGAAGACACATCCGTGACATTTTGGGCCGAACGAAATTTTTATCTGTCATACATATGACACTTCTATGATGATAGTTGTGACAAAACCTGGTATCATCATAGATGTGGTGGGCTCCTACTTCTATGACAAAAAATCATGACAAAAATGGGCTTTTTGTCCTGGGCGGGCCGGAGATGCAGCTGCATGACATTCTTTGGGCTGTCCATGACGGAAAAAACCATGGTAAAAGCGAGGGGGAGGAAAATTTCGGGGATTTGCCGGTTACGGTGGGAGGTCGGGGGCCGAGCGATGCGCGTTTCTCTCGTACATGTACGCGCGTGTGTGCGAGGCGTTGGCTCTAACTGAACCCGAGCGAGGCGTTGAGCACTAACTGAACCCGAGCGATTGCATAGCAGGATACACGTTACTGAACCCGAGCGATTGATCGATGGCTATTAACTGAACCCGATCGAGCGATTCCTTCGCTGCTGCTGCTAACTGAAGCCGATCAATGCTGCCTCTGGGATGAACAGTGAG
>NC_041393.1:600260999-600278022 GCF_002162155.2 Triticum dicoccoides
GTGGAGGGCTGGATGAACAGTAGACGGTGGAGGGGTGGCCGTGGATGGGTGGTTGAATAGGACCCCGTTGTGTGGAGGGATGGATGAACATTAGATAGTGGAGGGGTGCCTGTGGAGGGGTGGTTGAACAGTAGCCGGTGGAGTAGCGCGCGGTGGAGGCTGGATGAACAGGAGCCCGTGGAGGCTGGAGGAGGTTGACGGTAGCCCGTGGAGGCTGGAGGAGGTCGACGGTGGAGATGAATAGTATCCCATGGAGTCCCGTTTTGCGGTATGCCACACCCCTCCCGATGAATAGGACCCCCGTTTCGACCGTAGAAGGTCCGTTTCATCCGTTTTGCAGTACGCCACACCCCTCCCGATCAACAGGACCCTCGTTTCCACCGTAGGAGGTCCGTTTCGTCCGTTTTGCAGTATGCCACACCCCTCCCGATCAATAGGACCCCCATTTCGACCGTAGGAGGTCCGTTTCCTCTGTTTTGCGGTACGCCACACCCCTCCCGATCAACAGGACCCCGTTTCGAACGTAGGAGGTTTGTTTCCTTCATTGTGCGGTACGCCAGGCCTCATTTCCATCGCCTGTTCCGTCCAAGCCCTCACGATGAACATGACCACGCATTCCATTTCGACCCAGCCGATTGGCTCCCACACGTTTCGTTGCCTCCCGATGAACACGACGCATTTTGTTGCCTCCCCATGAACACGACGCATTCCGTTGCCTCCCCATGAACACGACGACGATGTTGTTTCTCCTTTCCAACCCAGCCATGTACGTACGCGTTCGAGACCCTGCCCGTATGTACGTACGTGGCCGCATTTTCTTTCTTGCACCCTCACCGCTGTACATACGTTTACATGCTACGTGCGCGCCTCCACTACGACACGTGCGCGCCTCTACATCCACCAGTATATATGTACGTACACGTTCACGACCAGAATGACAACGCTACATACGCTTCGACCAGGTGGGTCCCAACTGTCAGGCACTTCCTTGCCTATGAAGATGTAGCTGGTGGGTCCCAGCAGTCAGCAGGACGAATCGTTTTGGTTTTTTTGCCCGGACACACTTCCTTGCGTGCGAAGATGTAGCTGGTGGGTCACAGCAGTCAGGGGGGCGAATTGTTTTGTTTTTTTTTTGCCCGGACGCACTTCCTTGCGTGCGAAGGTGTAGCTGGTGGGTCCCAACAGTTAGGGGGGTGAGTCGTTTTGGTTTTTTTTTTGCCCGGACGCACTTCCTTGCGTGCGAAGATGTAGCTGGTGGGTCCCATCAGTCAGGGGGGAAACGTTTTTTCCGCGAAATACTGGTGGCCCTTCCGGTGGTTCCCTGCTGTCAGGTGGAGGAATAATTATTTTGCGCGTAATAAGGAGGCACTTCCTTGCGGCCGCCGTGGACCCAGCTGTCAGCCTCTCCACGCACAGTACTCTTCCGATGGAAGTCGGTCGTTGACCACATTGACCCCGCCGTGCCGAGAGCACCACGGCGGTGGACGATGGCGAGGCCTAGGAAGGGGACGACGCGGAGCCGGGGAAGATGTAATAGTGGATGCCCATGCGAAGAGGAGTACGAGGGTGAGGCTACCGTCACCGCAGAATAACAGGGTGTGTGAATGAGTAGAGGGATGGCCTGGCCAGCGGTGGGAGTAGTAAGGGGCGGTGAGGCCTCTGCGGCATCACAGCCGGCCACGGGAGCCAGGAGCACGCGGCACGACCGGCGCTGCTTTGGGTGGCTGGAGCACGAAGACCAGAGGTTGAAGAAGCACTACGGCCGTTGGATGGACATTGTACGGTCACTGGAGCTAGAGTCGTTCATATTGACAAAGGTGACAAAGCCCTCCGTCCCTGTAAACTTAGTAGGCCCACAAGTCAGCCTCCCACCAAGGTGAGTCCCAGCTAGGAGGGGGAGTATTCATTTTTTTGTGCGTAATAAGGAGGCATTTCCGGTGGGTCCGAGATGACAGCGGGGGGAACGTTTTTTTCGCGAAATACAGAGACCCTTCCAGTGGGTCCCATTGGAGTGTGCTCCCAAAAGATGACGAAGTACTTCTAGGGTAATCAAAGCACCTTGGTTGATGGATGGGGCTGGCCTCAGGGTCTCGATCGGGTGTCCGAACAACATGAATGGGTTGTCGGTGTCGGGCTCGTTTTCTTCTCTCGCCGGGGCTCGACGAACCAGCTCTCCACGAGCAGCGATCAGATCAATGGTGATTTGATCGAACAATCCCTCTAGTGCACCTACATAGCGCACTAGGTGCAACAATGCAGGATCCGTCTCGTGATCTCCGTTGGCAAATTGGGGTGGTCTACCATACCCTTCACGTCTGGGGTAGTAGTAGAAGGAGCGATAGTTAACTCTGGGCGACAAGTGCCGGAGTTGAACTATAGCCTCTCGAGCAGCTAGTTGGATGGCTTGTGGCTCAAAGGAAGTTGTCCTTCCGGTGAACCTGTAGGGGCGCTCGGGTGCTAGACCCCTACCGTAGATGTGGACAGTGGCCCAGAATTGACGGCTCTCGCCGCTCATGGATCCTTGGTACACAACATATTCTGGGGGCTCTTCTAGCGCATAGGTACAATGGGTGAGGTTTGCGAGTATGGTCACAAAGCCTCCATGGTTGGTTGCTGTTGTCTCGTTGTGCACGACGGGGCCAGGCATTGTGGCTCAGTTCGGGGTAGAGGCTGTGCTGTGCTGGTTTGGGGCTAGCGTGCCCTTTTTATAGTAAAAGGGGACGGAGTCTTCCTTCGCACGCTTGCGAATGAGACATCTTGGGTGCTGGTCACTGGTGCGTGATAGACAGGCTAGGTTGATAGGTTGGGCACCGACTGCCAAAAGTGTCGGGGTCACTGTGTGGCTATCTTGCACGAGAAGCTTGGTTGGGGTTCGGTTAAGGTCTGGTGGGTTGGTTTGCCTAAGTTTATTGACCTGGCTAAGATAGGACTAGCCAATGGTCAGCCTGGCTCTGATACCAAGTTTGTCGTGACCGGTTTCCCGGGTATTAAATTCCAGAAAATGGCCGTTGTGCTCACCAGCCCCAGGATAACTGTTAGCTGATGAGGCACCAACTTGATACAGAAATTCCAAGCAAATACAACATATGTAGTACAAGACCATTATGGCCTGTGAGTACAACAAATGGTTCTAGTGGTTGATGGCGGAAGCGGTATGAAATCATCGGCGTCTAGGGGACTCCATTGCCCATAGGAACAGCTGACCAGGTTAACTCCTATCTTCGCGAGGCTACTATCACCGTTGCTTAGGTTCCGGGGCTGTCATCACGTCGCTCCTCTCCGTGCAGGAAATCTGGCCAAGACAATAGCCAGGGACAAGCCAGTGAGTACTTTGAATGTACTCGCAAACATTTTGAACACGGGTATAATATAAATGATAATCGAGGGCCAAAATATTCTATGATCACATCGTCAGTAATAAAATAAAATCTCTGAAGCATGCCTAAAAGTTATTCATATGCAACACAAATAAGCAATAATGGAGTGGAAATTAAATGCCGCAGTTGGGCGTCTGTGCGACACCACATAAAGGGCTTATATCGAAGAGTAAATGACACGCGTGCCACAGTCGGACGTTTGAGCGACATTGCAGAAAGGGCTTATATCAAAATAAAATAACAAGCGTGCCATAGTCGAAAGTCTGAGCGACATCGCAGAAAGGGCTTATACCAAAATAAATAACAAGCGTGCCACAGTCGGACGTCCGAGCGACATCGCAGAAAGGGCTTATATCAAAATAAATAACAAGCATGCCACAGTCGGACGTCTGAGCGACATCGCAGAAAGGGCTTATATCAAAATAATAACAAGCGTGCCACAGTCGGACGTCTGAGCGACATCACAGAAAGGGCTTATATCGAAAGTAAATAACAAGCAATGCCACAGTCGGGCGTCTCAGCGACACCACATAAAGGGCTTATAGAATAAATAATCACATTGAATATCCAGGAGGTAGAACCGCCCCAGGGATACTCAATAGTTCAAATAATATACTGGGTTAGTCCATAATAAACATAACATAATTAACACAAGTCATCAGTCATGATCCACCATTATGGTTTAGTAGTTTCTCCTCCGAAGACCGACACTAAGACCGACACTTGACCCAACCCAGACTGTAGTCCCTAACCATGGACACGGCTATTCGAATAGGTTTAATCTCTGCAGAGGGTGTACTCTTTACCCACGAGTAACGGATTCCTATAGTCCATCAAGACTAATTCCGTCTATGGTCTTTTAAATGAAAACACACCTGACTTGCACACACTAGCTTAACTTACCGGTGTCTGGAATCACCCACGACACTGTTAAGCAAAGCTCTAAGTGGGGAGGCTACAACCTCGATTAGCATGGGATCACAAAATTTATACCGCGCGCAAAACTGGGGAAGCTACCTCCTCGGCTACAACCGAAACACCCATGCCCCCTGACCGGATGACTGGCTTTAATTCATGGCCATGGTACCCTCTCCCGGCCCCTCTGTACGGTGTGTGCTAGAAAGGGGTTGACAAATTACTGAACCGCACCCTACCTGTGGCAGGGACAAGTGGTAGCACGAAACAAGTGTGGGGGTTGCTGGAACAAGACTCGATCTATGGTCGACTCAGGAGGTTTATAATTTCCTGCATGACATGTATAACAAATATATTTCAAACAACACAATCAACACCCATTATACCTTACTATGCCATACCGGACACACCCGTCCCCACGGAGACCGGCGACAAGCTCACACCTACTCAAGGCAGAGGCTTTCCCGGATTCCTTCCGGCACACATGCGAGACACATGAGGATGATCACCATCACAAGTGTATTCATTTCCAACAGCAAGGAAATCTCTTATATGCATTCATCCAAATGATCATATCACATGAAATAACAAGTTCTCCGAAATGAGGTGGTGCTATAAACGTGCCAACGAACACACCAAAAATATTATGCCGGGGTTCAGAATGCTTGCCTTCAATGTGTGGAAAGGCAAGGTGCACTCCAAAACTTTTGAAAGTTTGCTTCTCTCTCTCCAAGGTCCTATTTTAAATAAATTTGAATCAACACACAAATTTCAAAACAGCACAAAAAGTTGTCTGAATTTTTTTCAAATAAATCTTAAAATAAACTACACAATATTTGAGAGAGGTAGGAAAAAGAATCAATTCATTTGGAGTTGTCATTAAAAAGTTACAGGCAGTCAAAGTTGTGGTCAAAATGTATTTTTTTTAATAAAACAGAAAAAGAAAAACGATTCGGACTGACCACGTCGAAGGCGTATTCTAAAAATACGTTTCCACTTATGCCTGCGTGGATCGGCACTGGGTCGCTCACAGTGGACCCGCCTGGCCCATTGGTCAGGTTTGACCAGTCCACGCGCGCGTCGCCTCCTCCGGCCGAAACAGAGGTGGGGCTCCGGCGAGGCTCGCCGGTGAATGACGGCACGGTTCGGAGAACCGAGGCCATCCGCGTGCTCAGGGGATCAAGACGGTCACTCCGGTGGTTGATATGGACTCTGGGGTGGACGGAGCTGCCGACGGTGAGCTTCGCGGCGGACGGTGGTCGTCGGGCAAAGTGATTTTTCTCCCGCAATGAGTCCCAATCAAAATTGAGTAGGGGGATGGATTCACGAGGGGGAGAGGGAGTTTTTGGTGAAGAGAGTGGAGAGGGGGAGGCTTTGGTGGCGCCGGAATGGCTGGGACAGTGGCGGCGGCTGCGTTGCCGGAGATGGGGAAGAAGGCCTCCTTCCGATGATTTCAGGCTGTGGGGGGTGCCATGAAGGTGGCCTGAGGTTGCCTCCGTGCTCGAATGGGTTCGGGAGCCTCCTTATATACCACAACGAGGTCGTTTGGCGGTGGCCTTGGATAAGGTCATCGGCGAACCGCCTCCCTGTAGCGTCAGGGCGTCGTGGCAACGACAAGAGCTAGAGGACACTCGAGAGGATGAGGATGAGCTGTTCCAGGGGCAGGTGGCGAGCGGGAGAGGCCTGGGCGGCACCGACCTGGCAGAGGCGCGCTGCGGACGCCGGCGTGCCGTCAAGGGCTCTGATGGCGGTGCTGCGGGGCACCAGGGCTGCTTGGCGCGTTCTGGTGAGAAGGGGGAGTGTGTGGCGCGGCTCTGTGGCGTGGGCTCAACCAGGGGCGCGATGTGGCGGCTCGGGCGCGGCACGTGCAAAATGCGCGCTCTGCTCGCGCCCAGAGCACGCACGGGACGTGCTCGACGAAATGTCAGGGCTTGTTAGAGGTCTCGGGTGAGGCTGGTAATTAGCAGACCTAGGTTATGAGTAGCTAGGAGTCTATTGGACAAGGTAGTTGGGCAAGGGAAGCAAGATAACAGCGCAAGCTAAGACTCATGTCAAAACTGGTCATGCCTACAGGGTGCTTGACAGAATGCCACATGCACCTAGGCATCTCTTGGGGTGGCCAAAACTTCCAGAGTGGGGTCTCTTTAGTTGAAAGAGAGGGTGGTGAGGTTAGTTTGTTAAAAGGAAAAACTTGTTAGTGCAAGTTTTGCAAAACTTCAGTTTTGGACAGAAAGAAAAGGGCATGATTGCAAGCACTTAGAGTCATCCAATGGGTCCACTCTCCTGGACTTAAGGGTTTGGCAAGGTGCACTACAAGCATGAGAAAGCTCATGGGCCAAAGCGCAAGCAAGGATATGGTTGCTGTACAAACCATCATGTTGGACCAGAATGAAGATGAGGTTGGTTCACTCAAAACTCTCAAATAACATCACTAGGTTTTTGCAAAAAGTTAATTAACATACTCATATTGACATCCCAAAATTTTGGTGGAAGTTTTAAAGAAATATTTAAATAGGTTGTAATGCAAAATTTGCCCACTGGACCAGATTTGAAAATTTGGGATAGAGCTCAAAATATTCAATGAAAGAAATATCTTTTTTCATAAAAGTGATTTAGAAACATCACATGACATCTCCAAATTTTGGTGGGATTTTAAGTAAATTCATCAAATGGTTATAGTTCAAATATGGCCATATAACCTTGGAAAACCATTTTTCAAGAAAATAAAGATCAAGCAAATTAATTATGTAATTAGTTCTACTAATAAAAGAAAAGTTTTTTTTGAGAGGTTAAACAAGTCCAATAACATATTTGAAAAGTTTTCTCTTTGGGGAAAACTCCATAATAGCAAGGGAGAAAAAGGTTCAAAAATCAAAAGGGAGCCCAGAAAATAAAAGTTTTAATTTCCTGGCAAAATTTTACTTAGAAAAACAAGATTAAAATTTTGGGGTGTCACAACACTACCCCCCTTAAGAAAAAAAATCTCGTCCTCGAGATTTGCAAGCAGTGAATGAGTTCGAGCGGTTGTGAGTCTGCTGCCGTGGTGCTGTGTGAAATAAAATGATCCACGTCGTGATAAGATGTACGATGCAGCAACTCAGGGAAAAGAAATCTCACTCCAGGATTTTTCGCTAGAGAACAATAGTAGTATAATAGAGTCAAACCGCAACAGAACTACTCACATTAATAGAAACAAAAAAAATTACTTGCCACGCAAACTTGGGGTACCACGCATAAGTTACAACTTATAAATAAAAGTTGCAATAATAAATACAGCAACGACGTCTATAATGAAAATGGTAACTGGATGGGATCCCGAGAAAATGTCTCTGATACTGGGATACACTCCTCTTCTATCGGGGAAAGTGGATTGACTAGTCGATGAATGCGTTTCTCCTGGTCGGGTCTCAGTGATCTGCCGATGGCAATCTAAGGATTTAAATCAGCAATACTCTGGAGATAACCCATTACTTGCTGGGTCAAACATTCTTGAGCGATGACGTACTGGACAAGGTTGTCCAGTACGGGGTCTCTCTCAATTCGTCCACCAGGAAAAGATGTTACTTCACCGGGTGCTGCACGGCTCGGGAAGTAATAGTACCCTCGTTCGCTGGCATAGGGTACCGTGAATCGAAGGCGAGCAAGCGCTTCGTACGCAGCAGCTTCTATGGCCATATGCGGGGTCGGCATAGATTTCCCCACGAAGGAGACCTCTGTTGGGTCTTGGTTTGAGTCCACGGGAGGGATGTGTACTGCTGCCCAATATCTCGAGGTGGAAGGGGTGATTCTCGATTTGAACAGCTCGTACTGGGGTGGCTGGGTAGCGCCCATGGCACTGCAGGTAAAATCCCACAATATTTTGACACAACTACCCGGTGTTGCATCTGGGGTTCTCAGATAAATACTAGGGCTCGGCATGGCAGGAAATGGCGCACAAGGTGAGGGGTGCTTGGCAAGGTCACGAGGTGGCCTTTTTATAGCACTGGAGCTGGGTCGTTTTACCGTGGTGAAAGGTAATGAATTTGCCAGTTCAGCTCCAAGGGCCGGGGTCAAAGCCATAGATACACACATTCACTAAAGTGACGTATCACTGTGGGGTTGTCGGGGTGGTTTTGGTAGCTGTGCCCGGAAAATGTAATTGCAGGTTGATATATCCCTGCAAGGTTACTGTGGCACAATGACAGGCGGTGTTTTATTTACAAGGTCACACGATTACAACGCAGGGATACACTGGGACTCGACACTGCTTGGTGACTTAGTCTTCCTCGTTTATATTTAAACGGGTGTGCCTTGTGGACGCCGAGGCGTCTCCACGGGTCTCACCATCGGAATTAGCTGGAGAGGGTTGAGGGGCTACAGGCTCGGGGTAGCGATGATGACCATCGCGGGGATTGTTGGCCACAATCCCGTTGGAGTGTGCTCCCAAAAGATGACGAAGTACTTCTGGGGTAATCAAAGCACCTTGGTTGACGGATGGGGCTGACCTCAGGGTCTCGATCGGGTGTCCGAATAGCACGACTGGGTTGTCGGCGCCGGGCTTATTTTCTTCTCCCGCCGGGGCTCGATGAACCAGCTCTCCACGATCAGCGATCAGATCAATGGTGATTTGATCGAACAATCCCTCTAGTGCACCTACATAGCACACTAGGTGCAACAATGCAGGATCCGTCTCGTGATCTCCGTTGGCAACTTGGGGTGGTCTACCATACCCTTCACGTCCGGGGTAGTAGTAGAAGGAGCGACAGTTAACTCTGGGCGACAAGTGCCGGAGTTGAACTATAGCCTCTCGAGCAGCCAGTTGGATGGCTTGTGGCTCAAAGGAAGTTGTCCTTCCGGTGAACCTGTAGGGGCGCTCGGGTGCTAGACCCCTACCGTAGATGTGGACAGTGGCCCAGAATTGACGGCTCTCGCCGCTCATGGATCCTTGGTACACAACATATTCTGGGAGCTCTTTTAACGCATAGGTACAACGGGTGAGGTTTGCGAGTATGGTCACAAAGCCTCCAAGGTTGGTTGCTGTTGTCTCGTTGTGCACGACGGGGCCAGGCATTGTGGCTCAGTTCGGGGTAGAGGCTGTGCTGTGCTGGTTTGGGGCTAGCGTGCCCTTTTTATAGTAAAAGCAGATGGAGTCTTCCTTCGCACGCTTGCGAATGAGACATCTTGGGTGCTGGTCACTGGTGCGTGATAGACAGGCTAGGTTGATAGGTTGGGCACCGACTGCCAAAAGTGTCGGGGTCACTGTGTGGCTATCTTGCACGAGAAGCTTGGCTGGGGTTCGGTTAAGGTCTGGTGGGTTGGTTTGCCTAAGTTTATTGACCTGGCTAAGATAGGACTAGACAATGGTCAGCCTGGCTCTAATACCAAGTTTGTCGCGACCGGTTTTCCAGGTATCAAATTCCAGAAAATGGCCGTTGTGCTCCCCAGCTCCAGGATAACTGTTAGCTGATGAGGCACCAACTTGATACAGAAATTCCAAGCAAATACAACATATGTAGTACAAGACCATTATGGCCTGTGAGTACAACAAATGGTTCTAGTGGTTGATGGCGGAATCGGTCTGAAATCATCGGTGTCTAGGGGACTCCATTTCCCACAGGAACAGCTGACCAGGTTAACTCCTATCTTCGTGAGGCTGCTATCACCGTTGCTTAGGTTCCGGGGCTGTCATCACGTCGCTCCTCTCCGTGGAGGAAATCTGGCCAAGAAAATAGCCAGGGACAAGCCAGTGAGTACTTTGAATGTACTCGCAAACATTTTGAACACGGGTATAATATAAATGATAATCGAGCGCCAAAATATTCTATGATCACATCGTCAGTAATAAAATAAAATCTCTGAAGCATGCCTGCAAGTTATTCATATGCAACACAAATAAGCAATAATGGAGTGGAAATTAAATGCCGCAGTCGGGCGTCTGTGCGACACCACATAAAGGGCTTATATCGAAGAGTAAATGACATGCATGCCACAGTCGGACGTCTGAGCGACATCGCAGAAAGGGCTTATATCAAAATAAAATAACAAGCGTGCCACAGTCGGACGTCTGAGCGACATCGCAGAAAGGGCTTATATCAAAATAAATAATAAGCGTGCCACAGTCGGACGTCTGAGCGACATCGCAGAAAGGGCTTATATCAAAATAAATAACAAGCGCGCCACAGTCGCACGTCTGAGCGACATCGCAGAAAGCGCTTATATCAAAATAATAACAAGCGTGCCACAGTCGGACGTCTGAGCGACATCGCAGAAAGGGCTTATATCGAAAGTAAATAACAAGCAATGCCACAGTCGGGCGTCTCAGCGACACCACATAAAGGGCTTATAGAATAAATAATCACATTGAATATCCAGGAGGTAGAACCGCCCCAGGGATACTCAATAATTCAAATAATATACTGGGTTAGTCCATAATAAACATAACATAATTAACACAAGTCATCAGTCATGATCCACCATTCTGGTTTAGTAGTTTCTCCTCCGAAGACCGACACTAAGACCGACACTTGACCCAACCCAGACTGTAGTCCTTAACCATGGACACGGCTATTCGAATAGGTTTAATCTCTGCATAGGGTGTACTCTTTACCCACGAGTAACGGATTCCTTTAGTCCATCAAGACTAATTCCGTCTACGGTCTTTTAAATGAAAACACACCTGACTTGCACACACCAGCTTAACTTACCGGTGTCTGGAATCACCCACGACACTGTTAAGCAAAGCTCTAAGTGGGGAGGCTACAACCTCGATTAGCATGGGATCACAGTTTATACCGCGCGCAAAACTGGGGAAGCTACCCCCTCGGCTACAACCGAAACACCCATGCCCCCTGACCGGATGACTGGCTTTAATCCATGGCCATGGTACCCTCTCCCGGCCCCTCTGTATGGTGTGTGCTAGAAAGGGGTTGACAAATTACTGAACCGCACCCTACCTGTGGCAGGGACAAGTGGTAGCACGAAACAAGTGTGGGGGTTGCTGGAACAAGACTCGATCTACGGTCGACTCAGGAGGTTTATAATTTCCTGCATCACATGTATAACAAATATATTTCAAACAACACAATCAACACCCATTATACTTTACTATGCCATACCGGACACACCCGTCCCGACGGAGACCGGCGACAAGCTCACGCCTACCCAAGGCAGAGGCTTTCCCGGATTCCTTCCGGCATGCATGCGAGGCACATGAGGATGATCACCATCACAAGTGTATTCATTTCCAACAGCAAGGAAATCTCTTATATGCATTCATGCAAATGATCATATCACATGAAATAACAAGTTCTCCGAAATGAGGTGGTGTTATAAACGTGCCAACGAACACACCAAAAATATTATGCCGGGGTTCAGAATGCTTGCCTTCAATGTGTGGAAAGGCAGGGTGCACTCAAAAACTTTTGAAAGTTTGCTTCTCTCTCTCCAAGGTCCTATTTTAAATAAATTTGAATCAACACACAAATTTCAAAACGGCACAAAAAGTTGTCTGAATTTTTTTCAAATAAATCTTAAAATAAACTATACAATATTTGAGAGAGGCAGGAAAAAGAATCAATTCATTTGGAGTTGTCATCAAAAAGTTACAGGCAGTCAAAGTTGTGGTCAAAATCTATTTTTTTAAAATAAAACAGAAAAACAAAAACGATTCGGACTGACCACGTAAAAGGCGTATTCTAAAAATACATTTCCACTTATGCCCGCGTGGATCGGCACTGGGTCGCTGACAGTGGACCCGCCTGGCCCATTGGTCAGGTTTGACCAGTCCACGCGCGCGTCGCCTCCTCCGGCCGAAACAGAGGCGGGGCTCCGGCGAGGCTCGCCGGCGAATGACGGCACCGTCCGGAGAATAGAGGCCATCCGCGTGCTCAGGGGATCAAGACGGTCACTCTGGTGGTTGATATGGACTCGGGGGTGGACGGAGCTGTCGGCGGTGAGCTTCGCGGCGGACGGTGGTCGTCGGGCAAAGTGATTTTTCTCCCACAATGAGTCCCGATCAAAATCGAGTAGGGGGATGGATTCACGAGGGGGAGAGGGAGTTTCTGGTGAAGAGAGTGGAGAGGGGGAGGCTTTGGTGGCGCCGGAATGGCCAGGACAGTGGCGGCGGCTGCGGTTGCCGGAGATGGGGAAGAAGGCCTCCTTCCGACGATTTCAGGCTGTGGAGGGTGCCATGAAGGTGGCCTGAGGTTGCCTCCGTGCTCGAATGGGTTCGGGGGCCTCCTTATATACCGCAACGAGGTCGTTTAGCGGCGGCCGTGGCTAAGGTCGTCGGCGAACCGCCTCCCTGTAGCGTCAGGGCGTCGTGGCAACGACGAGAGCTAGAGGACACTCAAGAGGATGAGGATGAGCTGTTCCAGGGGCAGGTGGCGAGCGGGAAAGGCCTGGGCGGCATCGACCTGGCAGAGGCGTGCTGCGGACGCCGGCGTGCCGCCAAGGGCTCTGATGGCGGTGCTGCGGGGCACCAGGGCTGCTTGGCGCGTTCTGGTGAGAAGGGGGAGGGCGTGGCGCGGCTCTGTGGCGTGGGCACAACCAGGGGCGCAACATGGCGGCTCGGGCGCGGCACATACAAAACGCGCGCTCTGCTCGCGCCCAGAGCATGCACGGGACGTGCTCGACAAAATGTCAGGGCGTGTTAGAGGTCTCAGGTGAAGCTGGGAATTAGCAGACCTAGGTTATGAGTAGCTAGGAGTCTATTGGACAAGGTAGTTGGGCAAGGGAAGCAAGATCACAGCACAAGCTAAGACTAATGTCAAAACTGGTCATGCCTACAGGGTGCTTGACAGAATGCCACATGCACCTAGGCATCTCTTGGGGTGGCCAAAACTTCCAGAGTGGGGTCTCTTTAGTTGAAAGAGAGGGTGGTGAGGTTAGTTTGTTAAAAGGAAAAACTTGTTAGTGCAAGTTTTGCAAAACTTCAGTTTTGGACAGAAAGAAAAGGGCATGATTGCAAGCACTTAGAGTCATCCAATGGGTCCACTCTCCTGGACTTAAGGGTTTGGCAAGGTGCACTACAAGCATGAGAAAGCTCAAGGGCCAAAGAGCAAGCAAGGATATGGTTGCTATACAAACCATCATGTTGGACCAGAATGAAGATGAGGTTGATTCAGTCAAAACTTTCAGATAACATCACTGGGTTTTTGCAAAAAGTTAATTAACATACTCATATTGACATCCCAAAATTTTGGTGGAAGTTTTACTTAAATATTTAAATAGCTTGTAATGCAAAATTGCCCACTGGACCAGATTTGAAAATTTGGGATAGAGCTCAAAATATTCAATGAAAGAAATATCTTTTTGCATAAAAGTGATTTAGAAACATCACATGACATCTCCAAATTTTGGTGGGATTTTAAGTAAATTTATCAAATGGTTGTAGTTCAAATATGGCCATATAACCTTGGAAAACCATTTTTCAAGAAAATAAAGATAAGGCAAATTAATTATGTAATTAGTTCTACTAATAAAAGAAAAGTTTTTTTTGAGAGGTTAAACAAGTCCAATAACATATTTGAAAAGTTTTCTCTTTGGGGAGAACTCCATAATAGCAAGGGAGAAAAAGGTTCAAAAATCAAAAGGGAGCCCAGAAAATAAAAGTTTTAATTTCCTGGCAAAATTTGAGTTAGAAAAACAAGATTAAAATTTTGGGGTGTCACAGGTGGTTAGAGGGATGGCATGGCGGCAGCATAGCCAGCCACGGGAGGAGGGAGCAGGCAGTCCCGCCGGTGCTGGTTTGGGCGGCTGGAGCAGGAAGATCAAACATTGAAGAAGCACGGCGGCATTGGATGGACATCCAACAGTCACTGCTGTGTGTTGACTAAGTTGACAAAGCCTTGCGTACGCGTCAAAAAAAATTTAGGACAGCGTGATCGTCAACCTAGTAGGCCCAGAAGTCAACCTCCAAATCTGTGGAAAATAGCATACAACCCATTAGCCATTATTTTCAATAATTTACAACCCATTTGCTAATTCTTAAGGATATTTGAAGCCCATATTCTCTTTATTAGCATTGCAAACCATATATTTTGGGCACTGCTAAAAAATTCAACGAAATTTTATATATTTCGGTGGGGTCCGAACTCTTTTAATCACAAAATTTTGAGTCACGTTAAAAATAGTTTTCAAAAAATTATATCAAAATAAAATTCAGAAAACAATTCTCCGCAAAAAATGAATGCAATTTAGAATCTTAACTAGAAAGATGCCCGTTCGTTGCACGGAACATGAAGATGCATTTGTATGAGTAGTTTATCTTGTGGGAGAAAAGATGATATTTTAATGTAATTGCCAGTTGGCTTTGGTTTTTATAAGAGTAGAGAGTAGAGAAATCCTGAAAAAAAGGATATTTTAATGCAATTGCCGGTTGGCTTTGGTTTAAAAATTTACAGCCCATTTCTTACAACTTATAGCCCATTTTCTGGGGAAGCCCATTTCTTACTACTTACATCCCTCCTCGTCTTGAAAGATTTGCAGCCCAGCAGGGCTGTGAAAAGCAAGTAGGCCTCGGTTTTGGTATTCTCCAAAAAAAAGAACTGGGCTAGCCAATTTCAGAAACAAAAAATATATCAACTGGGCTCGTCATGTGCTTAATAAAAGCGTAAGCGTGGGCTAGATGGGCTACAGCCCCCGCACAGCGTGCAGTTGAGCTCCGTCTCTGAAACTGAAAAACAACTGGGCGAGCTGCTGGGTCCCTGGTGTTATCCGCTTGTTGTGTAATTTTCTCGTTTATTGACTACATTGACAATGGCGTGGAACCTAGTTGTCAAACAATTAAGAGGAAGTATTTTTTTGGCTTGTAATAACGAGGCACTTACTTGCGAAATGCAATGACCCTGGTGGGTCCCTACTGTCAGCCTCTCCACGTACAGTCATCTCCTGATTCCTCTTGGTTGTTGACCATGTTGACAACACCAGACGACGGCGGGCACAACGAGCTAACCAAGGCGGAGAACGACAGCAAGGCCTCGGACGGGAACGAACAACAGCCATGGAAGATGCGGCAGTGTAGTGGCAGGTGGAGGGGAGTACGAGGGCAACAACATGCAAGTCAAGCATACAAATGGTACAAAAAGCCCAAGGATTAATTGTTCATCAAATTTTTAGACAAAACCCAGATTGAACATGATAGTAACATCTAACCCAACCACTCTTTTTTGCAGTCACAAACAAATGGATCGGTCTGATCCATAAAATCAACATCCTGTGCAAAAACATTTATTTTAGGATGTCTACAACTTATTGTAAATATAATCCGAGCACGTTTAGAAGCCCATTTGTCCACCTGAAACTTCTTTTTTTGCTGTTCAACATGTTCGTTCGTGAGAAATCTCTTGATGTAAAAATTAAGCCTCATGGACAATAGTAACCTCGCGTTCAACAGGAAGAATGTGACAAAGCTTCTGTTTGCCTGGTTGGATGCATATCGTCCCATCGTTATTGTCCTCAAACGAATGTCATGAGAACTGAGAAAATCCTTGTGCTTATTACGCCAATGATTGGTTATATGTTTTTCTCCATGTGGTTCTCCCTAAGTAGACATGAAGATTGAAAACAGTTAAGGTCTGAAAAAAGAGTATGTCGAAATAATGACAGCTGAATAGTTAATTCTAGTACAATATATACGGGCTTTGAATGTGCATGAAATCATCACCTCTATGTATAAATTCTCCAGAGATCGAAAGCATCGCAGCAAGCCAATAATTATGTCCAGATCAAAACTATACATTCCGATATATATGATCTTGACAGAATCTAGTAGCATTGATAGGCTATCAATGGACGAACTCTTCATTGAGCATATAACATAATATTAGTACCCAAAGTTCACTCCAAGATGATACAAAACTTATGCGCACAAATGAAAAATGCAGAATATGATGACAAATGTGTAGATGATAATATACGGTACCTGAAAAAGTGAGGAGCCAAACACCAACTCCTTGTGATTTTTAAACGGGTCACGAATTACACCCAGGGTCTCCAGTTTGGGCGCAGAGACGACAATTATTTCTGAAGGTGTATAACAATTATGAAGGAAGAACCTTTCAAGTGAAGGGGCATCTTCGATGATGAGCTGCTGTCCTTTAAAACAAATTCCAATGCTTTTAAGGTGAGGCGACTTTATTTGGAGACAACTAATACCGATTTCTATTCCCAAAACAATCAGCAAGCGCTCCAGGGCAGGGAAACTGGAGTGGATGATGCTGTGCAGTGAGGCCTCCGACAGATAAACCACCACAAGTGAAAGTTTTTTTAGAAGTGGGAGTCGAAGCATTTGTACCAGATCGTCTGGTAGATGGCACCGGGTGAAGGTGGCGGTGTGGAGAGAGGAGGAAAACCACGAGATGGACAACGGTGGTGTGGGCACGAATTTTTGGTATGTTCGTGGTAAGAAACTTTCATGGTAATGGTAGAACTCAAACTGCTGGAGTTTTCCGAATTCAGGGGATGTCAGCCAAGCGTCCACCTTGCCGGGTATGGACAACAGGTAGCTTGTCGGGATGCAGAGGCATTGAATGGGGCCCTGCTGGTGAGAAGAGGCGATGGCTCTGATGAGATCAAATTCAGGAAAGACAGATATCTGATGACAGTCGAGATTGAGGGGCGCGGTGCGCCATAGAGGGCGCCACCGAGTTGAGAGGACTTGTGTGCGGCAGCAATCCTTGGTGGGGAGAAGCGAGATGATCTCCTCAAGGATGATGCCCAGGAGATCGCTGATGCGGTCCACCGGAGATTCT
>NC_041393.1:600278351-600298843 GCF_002162155.2 Triticum dicoccoides
GGCTCGCCGCTTCTCCCCGCGCTACCGGGTGCGGGATCTACAACCGGCGTCACCGCTGGCGGGAGCCTCATCTTCTTGGCGCTGGGGCCAGTCGACTCCATTTTCCTTGTGGGCATCGCGCCGAGCTCACGGGTTTGAGCAGAGTAGCCAGAGACAAGCCTAGTGGCAGTGCGAGTGGGGAAGAAGGAGGGCTAGGTATTTCTGTAGGAGTGGAAGAGAGGAGCAGGCGTTTTCTGTACGAGTGAGGAAGAAGGTGAGCGGGGTTTTCTGGAGAGCGAGCTATTCGTGTTTATAAGGCCCGCTGCATTAACTACTTGCTTTTTCCCAAGAACCGCTCTCTTCTTTTGCGTTGCTGCATTGGAGCTGGCGCATGGGCTTGGCTGACTGGCCATGCATGCAGGATTCATGTGCCCGTTGGCCACTGCAAGCGCCTGGTTTGTTACTAGGACTATTTAATAGGGTGGTTATGGAGTAAATTAAGGAGATTTATTTTTTATTTTTTTGACTGGGAACTGTAGGGGAAACCCCCACAGCATATCAAAACTTTATTGATAAAGAGAGCACAATTACAAGTACAGTTAGGGATTACAAGAGGTAATCACACTAAGAAAAGTCTAGAAAGAAAAGAAACAAGTTAAAAATACAAGAAAAAAAGCCTCAAGGTGGCAAGAAGGAGATCCATCTAAGCAGCTCATCCTTATAAGAAGCTTTCACTCTATATTGCATTAATGTAATATCATGGATGAAGGCACTTCTCCATTTATTGAATCCAGCTCTCTCATGCCTGAAGACCTTAGCATTTCTAACAATCCAAATATTCCAGCAAGCAATAAATACCACTTCATTGAAGAAGGGTTTCCTTAAGCTCTTGCTAGCATTACTAACCACATCAGACATGAGGTCTCCAGAGGACCAATCAATCTGCAGGTAGTTCCAAACTCTGATACTAAAATTGCAACTAAAGAACATATGATCTCTTGTTTCTCTAGCTTGCACAGGGCAAAGCACACAATTAACTCCATCCTCCAAATGCCAATGCCTCCATTCCACCATATCCTTTGTGTTCAACCTGTCCATAATAAGCATCCAAGCAAATACTTTTATTTTCATTGTACATGAGGACTTCCAGATCCAAGTTGTCAAAGGGTTGAAAGACTCAGACACAAAAGTATGAGAATAGAACAACTTGGGAGAGTATCCCTTGGCAGTGCCACTCCATAACCAAATATCCTTGGACCCAGGTACTCTACTGTGGTCATTCAAAAGAGACTGGAGAGTGGTCAAGTCATCAAAATCCTGGCTGGACAAAGGAAGGTGGAAGTGTTGGAACATGTCCTGACAATCCAAGAACTCTTTAACAGTGATCCAAGGGTCCTTAACATAAGAAAAGAGCCTGGGAAATCTTACCTGAAGGCAAGACACCTGATCATCAAGCTGCCAGTTATCTGACCACATTAGGACAGTGTCTCCTTCATTAATCTGAACCCAAGCACACTCCCTAAAATTTTGCATGACCTTGCATATATCCTTCCACCAGAAGGAGCCACAGTCAGAAGTTCCTTGGGGTACTCTGCCATGATAGTATGAATCCCAAATTAAAGACACCCATGGGGTATCTTTTTTATTCAGAAAGTTATTTGCATGCTTCAACAGTAGTGCCACATTCTGAACACCCAGATTAAGGATACCAAGGCCTCCCTTGTTTTTTGGCCTGCAAATGAGTTCCCAAGCAGCAAGAGAAGGGGCAGGCTCACCCCTATTTTTCCTCCAGAGGCATTGTCTATGGATTCTCTCCAATTGCTTAAGAATGCCAGCAGGCATAGCCAAACTACCAAGGAAAAAATGGGCATAAAAGACAAGGCAGAGTTCAAAAACTGTAGTCTTTCCCCCTGATTTAAAAAAGAGGAGCTAGCTGTCATTCTCCTCTCCATGAAGTCCACCAAAGGCATGAAATCAATCGTTTTTGGTCTTGTAGTGCCCACTGGCAACCCAAGGTAGGTAAAAGGCATTTTCCCAATTTGGCATTCAAAAGCACATGACAGCAGAGTCCACACTGATGGGTATAATAAAAGATTTATGATACTTCACATCAAGTCTAGTGGACACAGAGAAAACCTTGAGCATGTCCTTCAGAGCAATAAGTTGGTCCTTGTTGGCTGGCAAGATAATCAAAGTGTCATCAGCATACTGAATGACAGGGTAATGTTGGTCATGACAAGGTATAGGTAAGTGAAGAATGCCCCTTCTGAACATGTCATTGATTACAGTCTGTAGTAGATCGGCAGCTAGGACAAAAAGCAGAGGAGAGACTGGATCACCCTGTCTGACACCCTTTTTACATATGAATTTCCTACCAGGAACTCCATTAAGCAGAACAGATGATGTACCTGTGGACAAAAGCTGCTTCGTCCAAATAATCCACTTCTCATTAAAACCCTTATATCTCAATATTTGCACTATTGCCTCATGCTCAAGGGAGTCAAAGGCCTTCTCAAAATCCAATTTTAAGATCACAATTGGTCTTTTGGACTGACACTGGTGTAAATATTCAAAAGTCCACCCAATACAATCCTGTATGGTTCTTCTTTAATTGAAACCATACTGATTCTTGTGGACACACAGCATAATCACCTCTTGGAACCTATTTTCTGCCATCTTAGATAAAAACTTAAGGCCCATTCCTGTTAAAGAAATAGGTCTAAAGTCACCCACCTCTTCAGGTGATGGTTTCTTAGGCACCAGAGTGATATATGAATCATTGATATTTTCCAGCTTAGCATTACCATCAAAGAAAGCCTGAGCCAGTTCATAAAAATCCTGAGAAATTATGTGCGAACACCTTTTGGAAAAGAGTCCATTAAAACCATCAGGACCTGGGGCTTTATCAACTGGCATGTGCTTAACAATCATGTCCATCTCCTCTTTCTCAAAAGGCTTAGTAAGAACATCTAAACCCTCCACTGGCTCAATGAGAGAGGAAAGGTCAAAACCCATGTTAATTCCCCTGGAAGAGCCCATTCTGTTTTTAAAACAATTCCATATAATACCCTCCATCTGTGAGTGATCAGTCACCACAGAACCATCAGGCAATTTTAAACTAGCAATAGAGTTCCTTCTATGCCTCTCAGTAGCCATAGCATGAAAGAACTTGGTGTTCTCACCACCTACCTTTATATATCTGATAGTGCATCTTTTTTTCCAATATAGACATTGAAGATGAAGCAATTTCTCCACATGTTTCTTAACTATATTTCTGAAATTTGATTCATGCCTGTATAGGGGTCTATATTCCTCAAGCTCATCCAGGAGCAGGATAACCCTATTGCATTTACATATTAGAGTTTTCAGTTTGGAAATGATCTTCTGCCATCTCTTGAGACACATTATCAGGGACTTAAATTTATCAGCAATCCTTGCAGTAATGTGCCCCTTTCTGGATTGTTTCTGCCAAGAAGAATCAACACAATCCATAAAACCCTCAAGCTCCAGCCAATAATTCTCAAACCTAAAAATATTAGATTTGGGAATAGAAGTTTTGATTGTAACCACACAAGGCACATGGTCAGATGCAGTTTTGGCAAGAGGTAACACCTCAGTCATTGGATAATAGATATCCAATCAACAGAAGTGAAGAACCAGTCCAGTTGTTCAAGCAATGGGGTATCCTGCATATTGGACCAAGTGTAAGATCTACCTTTGATGGGCAACTCCAACAGACCTAAATGTCCAATTATCTCATTAAAAATGAACATATCATTTAAATCACCATCAGGCAGGTTTCTGTTATCCATAGAACGCAGGAAATTAAATCTCCCAGAAGCAGCCAATTCTCATCCACAGGAATATTCAGATGGTAGAGCCAGGTTACAAGATTATCCCTAGCTTCCCCTGACAAGGACCATAAACAACCACTAGTGTCCATCTGTCACTGTTTTGCCTAGAAACAAACTCAATCACCACTGCAAATTATTGTACTTCCAATAAAGTCCCAACAAAAATAGATGAGTTCCAAACCACTAGAATTCCACCAGAAGCTCCCAAAGAGGGGGAGAAAGCAAAGCTGTCAAATCTCTTTGGGCAAATTTTTTAATTGTTCTGGAATCAAAATAAGCACATTTAGTTTCTTGCAGACAAGCAATAGCACAGTGACTTTCATCAATATTTTGCCTAACAACTCTTTGTCTAGGTTCAGAATTCAAACCCCTGACATTCCAACAAAGGACATTCCAGCTTTTACATTGTGCATTCATAAATAAAGATCATAGACAAGTCTTGAAACCATATGACACAGAATGCCATAATCCCCAAAAGCACATAAAGGTCTGAACCGACATTATTACACATCCAAAGTTCAGAAAAAGAAAACCAAGGACAGTAAGCAAATTTATGGGCTTGCAAAACCCAGTAAACGACTAGCACACTATTCATTGGAGGCCTGATTTGCAGTAGAGGCAGGATCCACCATAAGTGCATCCTCAGTGAGCAGAGATACATCAATCTCCAGCTCCTTCCCAATAGCTTGCAGATGACATATGGGAGTGGGTGGAGGAACATCTCCATGTGCAGGGTCATCAGGCATCTCTGCAGAAAGGGGCCTGGCCTTGGGCTTCTTCATCTTGGGCTGTATCACCAGCTCATGGAAAGTGGGCTTGAAACATCACGCTAGGCTGAGCTTCTTGTACATCTTCGAACGGATGTTTCAACGAGAGGCGTTGGCGCTAGAGTTTTGCGTGGCCTCCTCAATTTAACAGCGGGTGGAGGGGCAATAACAGGCTCAACCTTCTCAGCATCATCCACGAATAAAGCTCTAGCCACAGGCCTAGAAGGCTCCGGCTCCTTCCATGTCAACCTAAGGAGATCATCATGCTGAAAAGCAAAGTCCCAGCTTCTCTTTGGTAATGTGACCAGCGACAGAGGTTTAGGCAACAAGGGTTTAGGCACCTCAAACCCAACGGGTGCAATCAGCAAGTTTTGAAATGATTGCCTCCATATCAATTCAGGGGGCAGTGGGGGTCCAAAAGGAACCTTAATAACAGGAAGATCCTCGGCTGGAACCTCAAAAACCGGAGGTGGATATACCAGAATTGCTAAGTTATTAGCATTTACCTCGTCCTGAGCAATCTCCATCAGATCCTCCTGGATCGCAGGTTCAGCCTCATCAAGCAGAATGACAGGGGCAGGAAACACCTGTTGCTGCACATCAGAACTTGGTTGAGCAGAAGCATTCAACACCATTGATTCCTGATCTTCAACCAACGGCTCTGCAGCGGGTTCCTCCCAGTTTCCCCAATTGTCCTCTTGTCCCTCATTCTGTGCAGGTTCAGGCGGAGGTGGCGGCACATCGTTCCATCCCAATGCTAGGATAGGAGGCAGAATGAAAGGTGTCATCTCCGGGAAGGGCACACCAGGCAGAGGATGAGGATTGCCATTGATGGGCATCCAATCTTCATCTTGGGGCATATGCTCAGCAAAATTGGCCCCAAGAATATACAGAGGCGTCGTCCACGACACCCTGGCACCACCCCAGGCCGCATAGTCCATGAACACCACATCTCTGGGCACAAGAATGTCTTCCGGAAAGGATGCAAAAACCAGAGTACGCACCAGGTATGGATCATGACTAACCCAATGATGAAATTTTTGGAAGGTATTAACTGCAGCTCGGATACCTTCCTCATTACGGAGATCAAGCGGAATCCCCAAAAACATTAACAGACCCTGACGGAAACCGTGAATTCCCCTGAAATTTTCACCCTCATCGTACTTCATAAAACGCACAAAACGATCATTGCCCAGAGGTTGAGGTGGCATCTGGAGAAGTGAGAACCTGACTGCAGCATCCCGAAGCTCAAAAAGACCCACTGATCTGATCCATGGCTGAGCAGACCTCGCCAAAACCCCATGAGCTTGCAGCCACTAAATGACTTCCTCTCTAGCAGCACCAATCTGATCAGGAGGAGGGATGGGCATTACCTCAGCTAACATAAAATCCTCATGGCGGCACATAATTAGGATAGGTGGCGTCATGAAAGACCGAGGCAAGTGAGCATCACCACCGTCCACAATGTGATGGCCCGCCGGCACATACAACAAAGGGTCAAGGTGGAAGTTGGCCATCGGAGCGGCACAACCCGATCTTGGAGCAGATGGCGAGGACTCCGGCGGAGGGGGGGTCTCAGGCGGCACAGTGGATGGAGTTTTGGGGCCAGGACTGATGGAACAGGGCGAAAGAGTTAATGCGGAAGTGCAAGAGGAGTCCAAGTTTGGTAAAAGCTGTGTCAGAGAGATATTATCGGTAGGAGCAGAGCAATCCTTGGAAGTTGCAATGTTACCAGGTTTCGGTTGCCAAACCAAACCCAAGATCCGTGCAAATCTTTTACAATCTTTTTTACTATGTCCCACCCGTTGACAAGAGATACAACACATCTTGGACTTGCACGCCACAGCAAAATGGCCCTTTCGCAAGCATTTCTGACACGTTAAGATTTCATCCACCATACCCGAAATCAAATTATAAAAATCTTCCTCTGCTTGCAAAGAAGAGGGAATAATAGAAGGCCCAGAAGATATCTCTGGCTCCACTTGGGCCGTGGCACGTACAGATGATGGCCCAACATGGGGTGTCCTGTCCACATTCAAAGAACCAGAAATCCCACCCGAGATAGACGGCGTTCGTACCGCCGGAAGGAGATCCATCACCGTTCCAAAAGATATGGAGGGGGTGGTTGACGTCCACCGGAGTTCAGTCGGCGGCGAGGGATGGATGACCACCCTCTCATGTGCAGAAAGCGTGTATCCCGCATCTTCAATAGTTTGTATGCAATTTTGTGTGGCCGGATAACGATAACCACGACAAGCAGGATAATTCTGGAATTTAGAAAACGAAAGCTTCTTGGCAGGGGCCTGAGACGATCTTACCGAAGACTTTGATGGTTTGGAGTGCATGGCCAACATGCCAAGGGCAGCTCGACGTTTGGAGGGACTAACAATGACCCACTCAGCATCACATTCCAACTTCCACAATTTAAACTCTCGGCCCCAATTAGGGCCACCATTTCCCCAAAGATGGAAGAAACATTTGAAATGCTCACAAGAGAAAGAACAGATCTTGAGAATGATCATAGCCACTGCCTTGCAAGAAACATGAAAACCAAAAACCTTGTCCTTGATAAGAAAAACCATAAACGCAATGGCGAACCTCCAATGTCCTCCTCAAGCGCCGCCGCCACTGAGTCCTCACTCAAATGAAAAACATGCTGGCCAAAAGAAATTACCATGGTGAAGTAGCCCATGTCATCCATAGGGTGCACCTGAAAGCCCATAGATTGAAACACCATATCCGCAAAAACCAGACCCTTGGAGAAGTCCAAGCCAAGGGTGGATCCATCAACAGAACCCATGAAGATGGGTATTAGGACGTAGATCTCAGAACGCCGAAGAGATCTAGCGGAGAGGAAAGGAAGTTTGGTGGCTAGGGAAGGAGATCACCGGAGGTGATGGCGATCGCCGTGGAGGGGGTGAGAGGGTGTGGGAGATTTATTTTCTCTGTGTGCATCCACCAAATTAGAGGATGCGATACTGGATGCAGTGTCACGACCGGTTTTTCCTGGTATAAATTTCCAGAAAAAGACCGTCGTGCTCATCAGCCCCAGGATTACTGTTAGCTGATGAGGCTCCAACTTGATACAGAAATTCCAAGCAAAATACAAAATATGTGGTACAAGACCATTCTGGCCTGTGAGTACAGCAAAAGGTTTCTAGTGGTTGATGGCGGAAGCGGTTTGTGGATCATCCGTGTCTATGGGACTCAAATTCCCACAGGAACAGCTGACCAGGTTAACTCCTATCTTCGCGAGGCTGCTATCTCCGTTGCTTAGGTTCTGGGGCTGTCATCGCGTCGCTCCTTTTCGTGCAAGAAAATCTGGCCAAGACAATGCCAGGGACAAGCCAGTGAGTACTTTGAATGTACTCGCAAACATTATGAACACAGGTATAATATAACAATGATGTGCTGAAAATATTTTATGCTCATGACGCCAGTCACAAAAGATAAATAAAACTCTGATGCGTGCAAGCAAGTCATTTATAAAAATGCAATAACATAGTAGTATTAAAATTTATGAAATAAATAGCAAGCAATGCCACAATCGGGCGTCTTAGCGACACCACATAAAGGGCTTTAAAAGAAATGCCACAGTCGGGCGTCTGAGCGACACCACATAAAGGGCTTTCAAAGAAATGCCACAGTCGGGCGTCTGAGCGACACCACATAAAGGGCTTTAAAAGAAATGCCACAGTCGGGCGTCTGAGCGACACCACATAAAGGGCTTAAAAAGAAATGCCACAGTCAGGCGTCTCAGCAACACCGCATAAAGGGCTTTAAAAGAAATGCCACAGTCGGGCGTCTGAGCGACACCACATAAAGGCCTTTAAAAGAAATGCCACAGTCGGGCGTCTGAGCGACACCACATAAAGGGCTTTAAAATAACAATCATAGCGAATATCCCGGAGGTAGAACCATCCCAGAGATACTTGATAATAACAATAATATCATGGGTTAGTCAACAATAATAATAATCATAAATTATCACAAGTCACAAGCAGTAGTTCCATTACTGGTTTAACAGTTTCACCTCCGAAGACCGACACTAAGACCGACACTTGACCCATCCCAGACTGTAGTCCTTAACCATGGACACGGCTATTCGAATAGGTTTAATCTCTGCAGAGGGTGTACTCTTTACCCACGAGTAACGGATTTCTTTAGTCCATCAAGACTAATTCCGTCTACGGCCTTTTAGTTGAAAACACACCTAACTTGCACACACCAGCTTAACTCACACGTGTCTGGAATCACCCACGACACCTGTTAAGCAAACTCTAAGTGGGGAGGCTACAACCTCGCGTAGCATGGGATCAAATTTATATCGCGCACTCTAAGGGGTGGCCTCCCCTCTCGGTCCCAACCGGAAACACCCATGCCCCCGGACCAGGTGGCCTGCCTACCAGCTACAACCGGTATCTTCCACCATGGCCTCTCTGTACGGTGTGTGCTAGAAAGAGGTTGACAACTTACTGAACCTTACTCTACTTGCTGTAGAGACGAGTGGTAGTACGAAACAAGTATGGGGGTTACTGGCACAAGACTCGATCTACGGTCGACTCAGGAGGTTTAAGTATTCCCTGCATGATTAGCATAATGAATATGTTCCAACCAACAGAGTCACCGCTCATATCACCTTGTCATGCCATACCAGACCTAACCGTCCCGACGGAGACCGGCGACAAACTCATGCCTACCCAAGGCAGAGGTTTTCCCGGGTTCCTGCCGGTATTCATGCAAGGCACATGAGGGTGATTATCATCACAAGTGTGTTCATTTCCAACAGCATGGAAATCACTAATATGCACTCATGCATATGATCATTCCACATGAAATAACAAGTCTTTCAAAATGCGGTGGTGTTATAAATGTATCAACGATCACACCAAAAATATTATGCCGGGATTCAGAATGCTTGCCTTCAATGTGTGGAAAGGCAGGGTGCACTCCAAAACTTGAAACATTTCTCCTCTCTTCAAAAATCCTATTTTAGCAATATAAAAGAATTAACACACAAAATAAAAACAGCAGCAAAAGTTGTTCTGAAATTTTTTGAAATAAATCTGAAAACAAACTAGGTGAAATTTGAGAGAGGTAGGAAAAAGAATTAATTCATTTGGAGTTATATTTAAAAAGATAAAGCCAGTCAAGGATTTGGTCAAAAATCTGTTTTTAATAATAAAACAGAAAAGAAAACGTTTCGGCAGAATACGTCTTCGAAAATGGGAGACGTACTCCGGGTCTTTACGCTTCCACTTAAACGCGTGGAGACGGGGCTGGGTCACTGACAGTGGGCCCGCCTGGCCCACTGGTCAGGTTTGACCAGTCGCCCGCGTCGTCTCCCTCCTCTGCCCGAGCGGAGCGGGGCTCCGGTGATCGTCGCCGGCGAACGGCTGCTCCTCGCGGGCCCCTGAGGGTGGGAATGGATCTGCCACTCCAGGGCAGTCCTCCCGGTGGTCGTCAGGTAGGTGGGGACGGAGGGAGCTGCCGGCGGCGAGCTTCGCGGCGGAGGGGGCTTCGGGGAGCAAAGTGATTTTTGGGCTGCGGTGGTCTCCTGCCAAAATTGATTGAGCGGTTGCACTCGCGAGAGGAAGGGGGAGTTCTAGGCGAAGAGAACGGAGAGGGGGAAGCCCTGGTGGCGCCGGAATGGGCGGGACAGTGGCGGCGGCAGGAGTTGCCGGAGATGACGAAGACGACCTCCTCAGGTCGATTGGCTGCCATGGGGAAACTAGGGAGGTGGACTGAGGTTGCGTGCGTGCTCAGAGGGGCTCGGGGTCCCTTTTTATAGCGCGACAAGGTCGGTTCCGCGGCGGTGGATGAGGACGCCGGCGGACCGACGTTCTGTAGCTCCAGGGGAACATGGCGGCGACGAGAGCTTGCGGACAAGGCTGCGGATGAGCTTGAGCTGTTGAAGGGGCTAGGTGGCGAGCTGGGGTGGTTTGGGCAGCGCCGACCGCGGCAGAGGCGTGCTGTGGTCGCCGGTGTGCCGTCAAAACTCTGTCGGCGGCGCTGTAGGCATGCCAGGGTGGCTTGGCGCGTTGCTGGGAGCGGATGAGGTCGGGGGGTGCGGCTCTGTAGGCGAGCAAGGGCCGGGGCGTGACGCGGCGACCCGAGCGCACGCACGTGCAAAACGCGCGCTCTGGGCGCGCCCAAAGCACGCACCGAAGGTGTTCGACACAATGCCTTGGCATGCTACAGGTCACAGGTGAGGGTGGCAAGCAACAGATCTAGGTTGTTGATAGATTGAAGCTTAGAGGACAAGGTGGTTTGGTCAGGAGACCAAGTTCACAATGTAAACTTGAAATCATGCCAAATCTGGCCATGTACATAGGGTGTTTGACAAAATGCCAAAGGCATCTAGGCTTTTCTTGGAGTGGCCAAATCTTCCAGATTGAAGTCTCTTTGGATTCATAAGAGGGTGGTGAAGTTAGTTTGCAAAAGGAAGAAACTTGCTAGTGCAAGTTTTGCAAAACTACACTTCTGGGCAGGATGTGAATGGCATTATTTCCTGAACCAAAATTATGCCAATGGTTGCATGCTCCTGGACTTAGGAGTTTAACATGGAGGACTACAAGTAGGAGAAAGAATATATGGCCAAGGAGTAAGAAATAATATGGATGCTGTACAAACCATCATGATGGACCAGAATGAAGATGAGGTTGGTTCTCTCAAAAATCTCAAAGATCACCACTGGATTTTTGCATATAATGGAATGATATGCTCCTACTAACATCCCAAAATTTTGGTGGAGGCTAGAAATAAATATTTAAAAGGGTTGCAGTGCAAAAATGCCTACTGGACCAGAGAAGAAAAACATGTGTAGAGCTCAAAATATTTCAAGAATAAAAGATATTTTTGTATAAAAGTGATTCAAAAACATCACATGACATCTCCAAATTTTGGTTGGATTTTTAGATAAATATATCAAATGGTTGTAGTTCAAAAAGAGCTCCAAATTTTAAAACAAGTCATTTAATGAATAAAGCTCAGGGTGAAATAATTTTATAAATAAGTCTCCTGATTGAGAGATGTTTTTAAATGAGAGGGAAAATAAGTCCAATATGTTTTGGAAGGATCCACTTGGGAAAAATTTCTTAATATTAAAAGAAAAGTTTTGAAATCAATAGAGATATTCTTGCAGGCAAAAATTTTAAACTCGCAAAATTTTAATAACTAAAACCTGGTTAAATTTTTGGGGTGTTACAATACTACCCCCCTTAAGAAAAAATCTCGTCCTCGAGATTTGCTAAGAGCCGTTGTGAAAAATAAATGCTCCATATGTGTACGTGCGGTTGTGAGTCTGCTGCCGTGGTGCTGCGTGGATAAAAATAATCCATGTAGTGTGGGATAAATGATGCAGCAATTCAGTAAAAAGAAAACTCATACTCGGATTTTTTTTCGCGGTTACACAAGTTATTCGCGAAAAAAATTACTCATACCAATAGAAACTAAATACTCGACTCGTCGCACAAATTTGGGGTACCATGCATAAGATACACACAAATATAAATGCTGAAATAACAAATACAGTAGTGACGTCTAAAATGGAAATGGTAACTGGATGGGGTCCTGATAAAATGTCTCTGGTAAAGGGATACACTCCTCTTCTATCGGAGGCAGTGGATTGACCAGTCGATGTATGCGTCTCTCCGGGTCGGGTCTCAGTGATCTGCCAATGGCAATCTGGGGATTTAAATCAGCGAGACTCTGGATATAGTCCATCACTCGCTGGTTCAAATGCTCTTGAGCGATGATGTACTAGATAAGGTTGGCTAGTACTGGGTATTTCTCAATCCGTCCATCGGGAAAAGATGTTACTTCTCCGGGTGCTGCATGGCTCGGAAAATAATAATATCCTCGTTCGCGGGCATAGGGTACTGCGGATCGAAGGCGAGCAATCGCTTCCTTCGCAGCAGCTTCTATGGCCAGGTGTGGGGTTGGCATAGATTTCCCCACGAAGGAAACTTCTGTTGGATCTTGGTTGGGGTCTATGGGAGGAATGTGTATTGCTGCCCAATATTCCGAGGTGGATGGGGTGATCCTCGATTTGAACAGCTCGTACTGGGGTGGCTGGGTAGAACCCATGGTACTGCGGGTAAAGTCCCACAATATTTTGACAAAGCTACCTGGGATTGCATCTGGGGTTCTCAGATGGATGCTGGGGCTCGGCATGACAGGAAAAAGTTGTGAGAGTGGTGCACGAGGTGAGGGTTGCTGGGTAAGGTCACAATGTGGCCTTTATATAGCAATGGAGCTGGATCATTTTACCGTGGTGAAAGGTAATAAATTTGCCAGCTTAGCTCCAAAGGTCGGGTCAGTGTCAGAGATACACATATCTCATAAAGAGACGTGTTACTGTGGTTGTCGTCGGGTTGGTTTTGGTAGTTGTGCCTGGAAAATGTGCAACTATGCGCTGACAAGGAAAATACAGAAGGCTACCATTAAAGCAGTGGCACAACGACAGGCTGCATTAATATACATGGTCGCACGATTACAAAGCGAGGATACACTGAAACTCGGAGCTACTCGCACGGCTTAATCTACCTCGTTTATGTCTAAACGGGCGTGCCTGGTGGATGTCAAGTCTTCTCCACGTGTCTCACTGCCGGGATTAGTCGGAGATGGCGGAGGAACTGCAGGGTCGGGGTAGCGATGATGACCATCGCGGGGATTGTTGGCCACAACCCCATTGGAGTGTGCTCCCAAAAGGCGAGGAAGCACTTCTGGGGTCATCAAAGCATCTCGGTTGATGGCCGAAGCTGACCTCAGGGTCTCGATCGGTTGTCCGAACAGCACGACTGGGTTGTCGGCGTCGGGCTCGTCTTCTCTTCTTGCTGGGGCTCGACGAACTAGCTCTCCTCGAGCTGCGATCAAATCAATGGTGATCTGGTCGAACAGTGCCTCTAGTGCACTTACATAGCGCACTAGGTGCAACAATGCGGGATCTGTCTCGTGATCTCCGTTGGCAACCTGGGTTGGTCTTCCATACCCTTCGCGTCTGGGGTAGTAGTGGAACGAGCGACAGTTAACTCTGGGCGACAAGTGCCTGAGATGAACTATAGCCTCTCGAGCAGCTAGTTGTATGGCTTGTGGCTCAAAGGAAGTTGTTCTTCCGGTGAACCTGTAGGGGCTCTCAGGTGCTAGACCCCTACCGTAGATGTGTACAGTGGCCCAGAATTGACGGTCTTCACCGCTCATGGGCCCTTGGTACACAACGTATTCTGGTGGCTCCTCTAACGCATAGGCACGACGGGTGAGGTTTGCGAGTATGGTCACAAAACCCCCAAGGTTGGTTGCTGTGATCTCATTGTGCACTATAGGACCAGGCATTGTGGCTAGGTTGGGGAAGAGGCTGTGCTGTGCTGGGTTGAGGCTAGCGTGCCCTCTTTATAGAAAAAGGGGACGGAGCCTTCCTTTGCACGCTTGCGAATGAGACATCTTGGGCGCTGGTTACTGGCGCGTGATCGACAGGCTAGGCTGATAGGTTGGGCACCGACTGCCAAAAGTGTCAGGATCACTGTGTGGCTATCTTGCACGAGAAGCTTGGCTGGGTTTTGGTTATGGTCTGGTGGGTTGGTTTGCCTAAATTTATTGACCTGGCTAAGATAGGATTAGCCAATGGTCAGCCTGGCTCTGATACCAAGTCTGTCACGACCAGTTTTTCTGGGTATAAATTTCCACAAAAAGACCGTCGTGCTCATCAGCCCCAGGATTACTGTTAGCTGATGAGGCTCCAACTTGATACAGAAATTCCAAGCAAAATACAAAATATGTGGTACAAGACCATTCTGGCCTGTGAGTACAACAAAAGGTTTCTAGTGATTGACGGCGGAAGCGGTTTGTGGATCATCCGTGTCTATGGGACTCAAATTCCCACAGGAACAACTGACCAGGTTAACTCCTATCTTCGCGAGGCTGCTATCTCCGTTGCTTAGGTTCCGAGGCTGTCATCGCGTCGCTCCTCTTCATGCAAGAAAATCTGGCCAAGACAATAGCCAGGGACAAGCCAGTGAGTACTTTGAATGTACTCGCAAACATTATGAACACAGGTATAATATAACAATGATGTGCTGAAAATATTTTATGCTCATGATGTCAGTCACAAAAGATAAATAAAACTCTGATGCGTGCAAGCAAGTCATTTATAAAAATGCAATAACATAGTAGTATTAAAATTTATGAAATAAATAGCAAGCAATGCCACAATCGGGCGTCTTAGCGACACCACATAAAGGGCTTTAAAAGAAATGCAACAGTCGGGCGTCTGAGCGACACCACATAAAGGGCTTTAAAAGAAATGCCACAGTCGGGCGTCTGAGCGACACCACATAAAGGGCTTTAAAAGAAATGCCACAGTCGGGCGTCTGAGCGACACCACATAAAGGGCTTTAAAAGAAATGCCACAGTCGGGCGTCTCAGCGACACCGCATAAAGGGCTTTAAAAGAAATGCCACAGTCGGGCGTCTGAGCGACACCACATAAATGCCTTTAAAAGAAATGCCACAGTCGGGCGTCTGAGCGACACCACATAAAGGGCTTTAAAATAACAATCATAGCGAATATCCCGGAGGTAGAACCATCCCAGAGATACTTGATAATAACAATAATATCATGGGTTAGTCAACAATAATAATAATCATAAATTATCACAAGTCACAAGCAGTAGTTCCATTACTGGTTTAACAGTTTCACCTCCGAAGACCGACACTAAGACCGACACTTGACCCATCCCAGACTGTAGTCCTTAACCATGGACACGGCTATTCGAATAGGTTCAATCTCTGCAGAGGGTGTACTCTTTACCCACGAGTAACGGATTTATTTAGTCCATCAAGACTAATTCCGTCTACGGCCTTTTAGTTGAAAACACACCTAACTTGCACACACCAGCTTAACTCACACGTGTCTGGAATCACCCACGACACCTGTTAAGCAAACTCTAAGTGGGGAGGCTACAACCTCGCGTAGCATGGGATCAAATTTATATCGCGCGCTCTAAGCGGTGGCCTCCCCTCTCGGTCCCAACCGGAAACACCCATGCCCCCGGACCAGGTGGCCTGCGTACCAGCTACAACCGGTATCTTCCACCATGGTCTCTCTGTACGGTGTGTGCTAGAAAGAGGTTGACAACTTACTGAACCATACTCTACTTGCTGTAGAGACGAGTGGTAGTACGAAACAAGTATGGGGGTTACTGGCACAAGACTCGATCTACGGTCGACTCAGGAGGTTTAAGTATTCCCTACATGATTAGCATAATGAATATGTTCCAACCAACAGAGTCACCGCTCATATCACCTTGTCATGCCATACCAGACCTAACCGTCCCGACGGAGACCGGCGACAAACTCATGCCTACCCAAGGCAGAGGTTTTCTCGGGTTCCTGCCGGTATGCATGCAAGGCACATGAGGGTGATTATCATCACAAGTGTGTTCATTTCCAACAGCATGGAAATCACTAATATGCACTCATGCATATGATCATTCCACATGAAATAACAAGTCTTTCGAAATGCGGTGGTGTTATAAATGTATCAACGATCACACCAAAAATATTATGCCGGGATTCAGAATGCTTGCCTTCAATGTGTGGAAAGGCAGGGTGCACTCCAAAACTTGAAAAATTCTCCTCTCTTCAAAAATCCTATTTTAGCAATATAAAAGAATTAACACACAAAATAAAAACAGCACCAAAAGTTGTTCTGAAATTTTTTCAAATAAATCTTAAAATAAACTAGGTGAAATTTGAGAGAGGTAGGAAAAAGAATTAATTCATTTGGAGTTATATTTAAAAAGATAAAGCCAGTCAAAGATTTGGTCAAAAATCTGTTTTTAATAATAAAACAGAAAAGAAAACGTTTCGGCAGAATACGTCTTCGAAAATGGGAGACGTACTCCGGGTCTTTTCGCTTCCACTTAAACGCGTGGAGACGGGGCTGGGTCACTGACAGTGGGACCGCCTGGCCCACTGGTCAGGTTTGACCAGTCGCCCGCGTCATCTCCCTCCTCTGCCCGAGCGGAGCGGGGCTCCAGTGATCGTCGCCGGCGAACGGCTGCTCCTCGCGGGCCCCCAAGGGTGGGAATGGATCCGCCACTCCAGGGCAGTCCTCCCGGTGGTCGTCAGGTAGGTGGGGACGGAGGGAGCTGCCGGCGGCGAGCTTCGCGGCGGAGGGGGCTTCGGGGAGCAAAGTGATTTTTGGGCTGCGGTGGTCTCCTGCCAAAATTGATCGAGGGGTTGCACTCGCGAGAGGAAGGGGGAGTTCTTGGCGAAGAGAACGGAGAGGGGGAAGCCCTGGTGGCGCCGGAATGGGCGGGACAGTGGCGGCGGCAAGAGTTGCCGGAGATGACGAAGACGACCTCCTCAGGTCGATTGGCTGCCATGGGGAAACTAGGGAGGTGGACTGAGGTTGCGTGCGTGCTCAGAGGGGCTCGGGGTCCCTTTTTATAGCGCGACGAGGTCGGTTCTGCGGCGGTGGATGAGGATGCCGGCGGACCGACGTTCTGTAGCTGCAGGGGAACGTGGCGGCGACGAGAGCTTGCGGACAAGGCTGCGGATGAGCTTGAGCTGTTGAAGGGGCTAGGTGGCGAGCCGGGGTGGTTTGGGCGGCACCGACCGCGGCAGAGGCGCGCTGCGGTCGCCGGTGTGCCGCCAAAACTCTGTCGGCGGCACTGTAGGCATGCCAGGGTGGCTTGGCACGTTGCTGGGAGCGGATGAGGTCGGGGGGTGCGGCTCTGTAGGCGAGCAAGGGCCGGGGCGTGACGCGGCGACCCGAGCGCACGCACGTGCAAAACGCGCGCTCTGGGCGCGCCCAAAGCACGCACCGAAGGTGTTCGACACAATGCCTTGGCATGCTACAGGTCACAGGTGAGGGTGGCAAGCAACAGATCTAGGTTGTTGATAGATTGAAGCTCAGAGGACAAGGTGGTTTGGTCAGGAGACCAAGTTCACAATGTAAACTTGAAATCATGCCAAATCTGGCCATGTACATAGGGTGTTTGACAAAATGCCAAAGGCATCTAGGCTTTTCTTAGAGTGGCCAAATCTTCCAGATTGAAGTCTCTTTGGATTCATAAGAGGGTGGTGAAGATATTTTTGTATAAAAGTGATTTAAAAACATCACATGACATCTCCAAATTTTGGTTGGATTTTAGATAAATATATCAAATGGTTGTAGTTCAAAAAGAGCTCCAAATTTTAAAACAAGTCATTTAATGAATAAAGCTCAGGGTGAAATAATTTTATAAATAAGTCTCCTGATTGAGAGATGTTTTTAAATGAGAGGGAAAATAAGTCCAATATGTTTTGGAAGGATCCACTTGGGAAAAATTTCTTAATATTAAAAGAAAAGTTTTGAAATCAACAGAGATATTCTTGCAGGCAAAAATTTTAAACTCTTGGCAAAATTTTAATAACTAAAACCTGGTTAAATTTTTGGGGTGTTACATGCAGACACTCACATTATACTAACATTCAGAAGAACAAAAGTTCAACATGTCGGGGAAGAAGGCTGTCGTTGAGGAAGTCGTCGCTGGCAGTAGTCACAGGAGTGTGCTCCCCAAAAACCTGATCGCCCATCTCCCGTACAGGATCACGAAAGGGGGGGTTCGGAGGACTGCTGTCCCTTCTCGCAGTGCACGCCAGAAGGAGGGCTGGAGAAGAATTGCATGGTGGATAAGATCTGGACGGTGCGAAACCATGTGATACAGCGGCGACTAGGGTAGAGCATGTCAGGTCGGTCGTGCGAGTATAATAGTAGGCCTTTGGCCCCCAAACCCCACGTCCAAGTCAATAATAGCTCAAAAAAAGTCAATAAATAGCCCCACCAAGGTTTGTCTAAAAAAAAGAGAAATTAAGGAGTCCGTTAGTCCCTTTAGTATAAATACAATATCATTAATAATGGCCCCACCTTTTGTCTCACAAAGTATGTTGGAGTACAACCGGCTACACGTTTACAATCCGCTTCTCTTCTCTCTCCTCTTCTCTCTCCTTCAACTAAGCACAAATAATATTTAAATCCTTATAGCCTACTTATGTCATCTAATTGTAGTACTTGATCTAAAAGTTACTATCCACTGTGTAGTCTAAAATGCCGGGCGTGCAGCGGGCGGTGCCCTCGGTCGGCGCGCCGCTTCAACGGCGGAAGCAGTGAGAGGCCGTGTCGCCCTGACTTGCCATCAATGTGGAGCGGCGGGCTCAGCTGGCGCCGGGCGGGAAGCGCGCGCGGGAGGGGGAGGGGTTTTTGTTGGGCCAAGAAGGTGAGAAGCCAACTTGGGATCGGTCCGGACGGGGAAATATCATGTGCTCCCATACTCTGCATATGACACTAGTCTATGTTACTACTCCCTCCTTTCCGGTTTATAGAGATGTTTAGAGTAACATAGTAAAATGTTACAGTGCAAGTTACTCCCCACCATGACTAGCCTTGGCCTCTCCTAGTGCTCCACCATGTATAGCTGCTAAGCCTGCCACATAGGCATAAAATATGATGTGGCACCAATAAACTAAGCACCTATGAATTGAATACTTGAGTTACTAAGCCATTTAATGCACTTAGCACCTCATCTAAAAAGCATTAATAGTATAGCCAGCTGCTGGCTATAAGCCAGTGCCATGTCATCTACAGCCCATCTTATAGTCAACACGTACAATAGTAGATCAAAAGAGTGTACTACTAATTTTTTGTTCTGTGGCCCACCTTTCATTCTCACAAAGTGCCTAGGAGCACGTGCTAGAGCTGGCTCTTCACGAAGAGCCCGCTTACCTTCTCTCTCCTCTTCTCTTTCCTCCAACTAAGCAGAAATATACTATAGTTTATTCCTTATAGCCTGCTAACTCAGCTCTATTGTACTTGCTCTAAGCACATCTAAGCACTTACTAGCACCCCCTTGACCGTGGACCTTGACGGTGTACATCACCTTGTGTCTCATAATTTTCCTCATCATCATCTGAGTCCTAGAAGATCTCACCCACATCATCATTAGCATGCAGCCGCCTTGATAGACAAGGTGCGCAGAAGGAGTAGAGGCGACTGGGGACGCACCACCACCACATTGTGGGCACTCCGTATGTGCTCGTGTGCGTGCAGCGTGCGTGTTTTTCCATCGGTGCTAGCTCTAAGGCCGAGGCTGCGGCCGTCTTCGTCTCTGACTAGTAGTTGAGCAACGACGGCAAAGAGGTGCTGCAAGAGATGCGTATGCGCCATTGCGTGCGACCTTCGCCGTAGCATGACGAACCGGACATCGCCGCGGATGGCGCACGCCTCCATGCAGCCGAGTGTGTGCGCATGCATGTGTTATTAACGTGCATTCTGTGACCGAGCGTGTGTGCATGCACGTCTTGTGTACGTGCGTTGTGTGCTCCATGCTGTGCGCGTATGTGCATGAGTTGGATCGGATGGAGTTAGTGCGTTGGCTTGTGTACATGCGTGGCTTGTTGTGTGGTTATCAATAATTCAATATAAACTACTCCCTCCGTTCCTAAATATAAGTCTTTCTAGCCATTTCAAATAGACTACAACATACGGATGTATGCAGACATATTTTAGAGTGTAGATTCACTCATTTTGTTTCGTATGTAGCCCCTTATTGAAATATCTAAAAAGACTTATATTTGGGAATGGAGGGAGTATAAAACATCTTCAACTTAGCATCTTGATGTACCGTTTCTAGTGGTTAGCGAAAAGTTCATGTTCTTTTAGTTGTTTATAGGTGGGCAGGCAGCAAAAAACAGGGGGAAACGCGCAAGGTTCCTTGGTCCTCCTCGATCGTCGGGAATCTATGCTCTTAAACTCTTTTCTTTTACGTGAGCTTTGTTCATCCTTTTCCCAACACGCGAGACATCTAGCATCAAGGTGCACGTGTCATGCAAGAAAATGGAGGTAATCAGAT
>NC_041393.1:600299103-600304692 GCF_002162155.2 Triticum dicoccoides
CTTTTTCGTAAGTGAGTCGTGCACTTCGATGGCACCTACGCAATATTTTTTCTCCTCGATGGCACGTGAATAGTGCACATACTCAACGAAGGAGCACGAGATGGTAGCAATGACATGGTCAGCCCTTTTTGGAGAGAGTACGTACTACTAGTAAATAACTTTGATGTGTCCCGTCAACTCACAGAATGACGAGAAGCTTGATTACGCCTTCTCCCTCGCCAACGCGTGCGCGGTGGCTCGCAGCACGAGGAGAAACTTTTGCTTACAAGTAGTGGACGTGCAACAATTCATTTGGTGTCAGATTGCTAGAAGCACTACTGTAGAACCATCGACTTCCGGAAGAGGCGATGAGCCAAGCGCAAGGTCACCTACTAACCTTAGGCTAGGCGTAGTGGGAGTAACATAAGTAGGGGTACCTCCTTTTTTTATTCTAGAAACAACCACACGTGAATATCAAGGTGCTGGTTACATAGAACAAATTTCCTGCAGTCCGTGCTTAGCCCTCCTCTATCTCTCTTCTCAGCCAGCCAGCAGATGCGCGGAGCCCATCGTCTGTTTGCTCACATGCGGCCCCACATGTCAGTGAAAACGCAAGAGGACCCACTGAACCTGCACATCTTTCACCTCGACGTGCTGGCGATGAAAAACAAATCCAATAAAGATCTTCGATGGCCGCTTTTGGAGTTACACAAGAGTAGTAAGATTCTATTTACAGTTTAACCCAAGATGCACATCTCGTGGCTTCAACTACCACTCTATTTTCTTTCATGACACGACCTGGATGCTGGATGTCCCACGTGTCGGCAAAAGGAGGAAGAACCTGACCAAATCTTCGGTTGTTCTCTCGGATTAGACTAGTTGTGCTAACTTAAATTTTTTATTGTGTACTCCCTCCATTCCAAAATACTTGACTTCCATTTGTCCAAAAATGGATGTACCTGTATACTAAAACATGTCTAGATACATATATATTTTGACAAATAGAAGGCATGTATTGTGAAACAGAGGGAGTAGAATGGATGCAGGTTTTTTTTATTGGGAAGAAGAGTACATCCATATATTGATAGAGCGTTGGAGTTGGGCTTACAAGTGGGACCGCAGTTGAGGAAACCGACTATCGGCAAACCCCCACCTCGCCCGCCGTGTGATGGCTGAGTTAGAGAAACGATGAGGTTGAAGAGATTGCCCTAGCACGGACTCCAAGAAATATGGAGTCAGATGGAAGTCGTGTTGGTGGCGTGTGCCGTACTCCTGGACGTGAATGCTTGTTCTGGCCCATGCCACCCTACTACTCCTACTACTTACTATATAGTACTAGTATCGAGGATTCGAGGTGCTGGTTACATACAATATGGCTACAGTAAAAACACCCACACGACGCATGAAGCATGTGAAGCCAGTATAAATAGTGTACTACTATTGTTGATTGGCCTCATCCAATAACCTGTTGAAATGCACGTACAATTATGTATTCGGAAAATACTTTTTTGCCTCGTCGCACCACTCACTCACAGAAGCAACTCGAAAGCCATTCATAAATTTAGTAAGTTTATCACAGGCATATCATTTTATTACATACAACAGGTCATCAACCCACATCGACAACGAGGATACATTATAAATACTAAAGTTTTCACCACACAACAAATAACAAGCAATGAAATGAACTTCAACTCAACCATTCCTTGGTGTTGGAAACGCTTGCATTGAACCACAAGTGATTCTCTGGGACGGGGCATCTATTGTCGATCTCGAGACCAATGCAGGACTGATCATCCAGGCTGAAGCGGCCTACTATATCAGTACCAGGGTAGGGAACCACGCTAATGTCCGAGGTATAGACACAGTTGCTTCTCATAAATGGTGCTAGTAACGTTGTGTCAACAGCAGTTGGATCGCCTTTAACCATCATTAGATAGTTTTGTCCAAGGAAGAGCGAGTTTTCTCCAAGACTATCAATTCTGTACCAGGGAGAAGGTGTTGGCGCTAGCACACTAGTATCCATCCCGAATACCATGCAACGGGTGTTGGAATAGGTCCAGAGAGTGCGACCATGGGAGACTACACTTGCTTCCTTAGCAGTAACATCATCAGTGGGCTGTATACACACGAGAAGAGGTGATCCATCGGAATTAGTTGCCAGGCACCAAAGAGTATATGGGCGCTGCTCGTCCTCATGCACGTGATCATCACCATCGTCATCTCCCCCTTGGTTATAAAATTTTTCAAGTATAGGTGGTGGAATGTTCACAGGACCTTGGAAACACAAGAAGAAGGTTAATTAGTAAAGGGAAACTTGCTAACCCGCATGCATGTAGATGAAACAATTATAATTACGATGGAAGACAAACGTACCGAAATCATAACGATTCCATGCAAAAATAGTGCCACAAGTGGTGGCAGCAAACACAAGGCCCTCGTATTGAATTGCATCACAGTACTCATGCGTGTACAGAAACTGATTTTTGAGCAATGTCCATCGAGTCAAACCAGCAACGATGGCAACAAGCTTGTCGAAGATAGCAACAACTTCATAGTTGTTTTAATTTCAAGAGCGATTGGGAACTCGAGAAATTGCTATCTTCCGTAGAAGACAGTCACCATGATTGTATTTGAATGTGCGTACAATACCGGTGTGCTCAACCTCTAGGCAGTCTACTGAGATTTTTGGAAGTGGAACCCGGTCACGAGTGTACACATTCACAAGTTCCCACTCGCAGTTGGACCCAATGTAAACAACCCAATCTCCATTCGCGCCTGCCCAAGCCTTGCCCTCAAGCGATGGCATCTTAACATCATATGTATCATTATCAAGCGGCATCAACTTGCACAAGGTGAGGCCTCTGTCGTGACGGCGCCGGTCATCAGGGTCACGGCGAAGAAGATAGGGGAGATCAAACTACTCCTTGACTCTTGGGTTCCTTGTAATGATGTTATTAGTTGAGTCAAGAATGGGCTTGAACGAACCTGCCATGCTAGCCGAGGTGATGACATCGCATCGATCAATGAGTTCCTCCACCATGTCATCTTTTAGATCGGGGCAAGAATAACGGGGTCGTTTCCGTCCTGTTCCCTCCTTGGAGAAGATGATCGAACAATGGCAGAAGAAAGGGTGAAGGGCTAAAGGAAAATGGAGCAGGGAGAGGAAGAGCATGCGCCAGCAGTTCCAAATCGAGAGGGAAAGGCGAAGAGTCGGTGGACGGTTGCCAGTTTGCCACGGTTCACGAAGGGGCGCCCCGGGCTACACTTCGGTTCGCAAATACTCCTACTACTCGCCGTCATCTCACTGATATGTTGGAACGGGACCACATGTCAATGAAACATGGTGTGTAATTTCTCTTGCAAAATGCAATCTCGCCGCGTTGGCCCGAGGTGCCGCATTACTTTTTTTGAAAGTTTGCCGCATTAGTTATCGATCTTTATTTTTTTTAACATGCAATCTGAATGGATAGCTCATGTGGTCATCACACGTGAGCGGATATAGTGATGGTTGATTCGCCCGAGCAACTTATTACTGTGGGAATATGGGAGTACCAGCGGATTCAAGGAGTAGAGAAATGATGGTTTCTTCGTCCGAGCAACTTACTGTGGCGAAGGTGGGGCTCTGTGATTTGACTGCTCACTAGTCATTACTACTGCGGCGCAACGACCGGGGTGAATCTTACCCTGAAGTTGTGTTGTGCACTCAATATTGCTGCATGGCAGGTGGAGCCGGATGAAGGATGTCCAACATGTCGGCGAAACGAAGTTGAATTGTTTCTGGCATTGCTATCAATCCTTCAGGATTGTTTATATGTACGCATAATTTTGATGAAATTGTACTGTGATGCTATGAAGGTTTCAACTCTGGTTCCCACAGGAAAAAAAGGTTTCAACTTAGGATTCATGTGTCTTGCCTCGAGATTATCTCGTTACAACATTCCATCAAATACAAATGAAAAACAAAGAAAAAGACCAATATCTCGTTTCAACTTAGGATTAATGCATCTCAATGGTTCGTAGATCAGCGCCAATATTCACATCACAATTGAAGACAAAGTTGTGAGAAGGTGTACACATAAAGAAAAAAAATATAATTGATCGATGTTGTTTGTAGGCATGGCTCCATTTCCTTGGCACAGTGTTCATTGCTTAGAAGCTAGTTTCACCCAGCTCTGTAGCCAAAAAAGAGGTGTATGAAGGACACCACAATCCGATCATTTTGTGCAGCTCCACTTAAATCGGGCGGACCATCCCTGTTTGCAAAGATATCCAGTCAGTGTGATTACAATAATAGTGGAACTAGATGATGAAACATAACACACATAAATAAAAGCCGATCACCTCTACGATCTCTCTTTAGGACTAACTTCTTGTTGGAGAAGATTAGGCACGGAGTTGGATGAGGAGGATAGCAAAACCAGTCTCCCTTTCCGCAGTCCCACAGAAATGTAAAAACGTTGCCCGTGTGACATTTTGGCGGAACTGCACAAAACACTCTTCAGAAAAGTGATTTGTGCAGTTCACCAAAAGGCCGCAATCGCAACGAGGTGAAAATGGATAGCCCTGTTTGCAAAAGGAGTTTGAAAGGAAACAATTACTGCCCAATAACACGAGTTGAAGACACATACGCCGACAAAAAAGAAGCATGTTCCATGTAAAAAGGGAAAGATAGCACATGGTGGTTTATCAAAAATGGTTTGAGGACGAGATTGCAAGATGGAAAGTACACCGGCCGAGATACGATCTAAGCAAACAACTAAAGAAGATCCACATGCAGCAACGTGGAAAGATGGGCGGTGGAGCAAGGCCGGTGGAAGCTGTACCTGAGGGTCGTCGGGATGTTACTAGGAGGGCACCGGCGGTCGGGATCTGTCCATACTGCGGCAGCGAGCAAGTGGCGAAGGCCCTACCGCGCTGGAGCTTGGTCAGAGAGAACGGCGGGTACCGCAGATTAGGACGAGCTGCCTCAACACCGTCGAGCGGAGAGACGATGCACATCATCCCTTTCCGCTGGCGGACGGGATGCGGCCGGATCACTGACCAACGCTGAGAGAGAGAGGCCACGGCGGCCTTGTGTGAGATCGTGTGACGAGAGACAAACCCATTTTTCCATTTTCCCCACGGCAATCATTTTATATTCTAGGCATGGTACCTGACCCTCCTTCGAGTAAACAACTGCTAGACGCGTCAAATTATCACGTGGGCTGCCTTTTCATACAGAAACGAACTCCACAGTGTACCCGCGCGGGTGTGGCCGGGAACGAGACGTGAGTACGTGCGTCCGGCGTGCACTTCTTCTTTAGGTGCAGGTACATACGTGGGTGGGTGTGAGAGAGATGGTTTGTGCGAAACAGAGGCAATGTGTTGATGATATCTCAATCAGAAAACGTAACATCTGCAATGTGTGTGAAACGGAGTCATGGATGTGAGATATCGATAGAATTGAAAACAGGGATGAAGTGTGTGGCTGCGTGATCGATAAAGAGTGCCATCGAATTTGTGTTTGCCCACGTCAAAGATACAGGGCGGCTAGCCTACTGGAATTTGAGAGGGCAGAGGTGCAGTTCTTCTTCGTGGCATGGATACCTACCTACAACGTTCGACTAT
>NC_041393.1:600304997-600307737 GCF_002162155.2 Triticum dicoccoides
AGCAGAGGAATAAGGTTGGAAAAAAGACAAAGGTAGAGCGTCAGAGGGTTGGTGGTGGAGTGGCGTCTCACAAATGGTGGGAGAGGCCTGCTAGACAAACGGAGGGTATGAGTGCAATATCAATAAGAGAGGGCGGGGGATGTCTGTCTGTCTATGCACGTGCGTGCGAGAGACGGGTCGGGAGGTATTCAAGGATGATGAGGGGAGAAGATATATATATATATATATATATATATATATATATATATATATGGTTGTGGTAAGCATGCGTAACTACATAGGAAGATCAACCATCGTGTGTCCGAGAAAAGGAGATACATAACTAGCGAGGTAAGTGTATCGGTGCTTGGGGAAAACAAATTATAGTCGACCTGGCTATATGTAGGGAGATCAGTTCATATACACGCCTGCATGTGTTAGAAGCAAATAAGGTCCGGAGAGGCAGACAGGGGGAGAGGGTGTGGCTAGGAGGTGGTGCGAGAGGCCTACCATGTCGAGGGGGGAGGAGTGTGCGAGCATGTGATTAATGAAAAGAGGGGCGGGAGTGTGCACCTGCGTGGAATCGTATTGGACATATGGGGGCATGGACGGTGAGAAGAGAAGAGGGGAACTATATATGTGTTTGTTGCAGGCACACTTGGCTAGAGAGGTATATCGACCGGTGTGTGCCAGAAAGAAGGAGCCGGGGGCCTACACACACCGCCGGTGGACGACCTAAAGAGAAATAATGAACATGGGTGATGGAGGGGACGCTAAGGGTTTGTGAGGGGGGCGGGCATGTGCATGCACGATAGAAAGTTAGCGCTAGCTAGCTACAAATAGAAGAGGATTGTGAAGGTGTAAAAGACGAACAAAGATCATAATTCATTATAAAAAAGTGGATACGGATACTTGAAGAAGATATCATAATGTAGAACATTCATTATAATTTGGGCTAATGTGTGGCTTTTGCAACTCAGGTCTAAATACTTGTCATAATGTAGGGGGCAGGGCACTATACAATGTGTGATAAACACGGTGTACGTATGGAACATGGTTTAGATTATGAATATACAGTTAGTACATCAAATGTACTATTATTTGGAATCAACATCAAGTGTATTCAAAAAATAGAATTCGAGTTCACGTAGTACACATAGTTCATATCTATCTCTATAGTAATCATGTGGTGTGCTATTAAGGTAATACACGAATGATGGTTGAAGTTGGCAACAATTATGATTGTAGATTCTTATTGAAATAGAGAAATGAATTCAAATTTAGTTCGAATTGCAGCGGTAGTATAGACATTTGGAATGCACTAAAATGTTGGTATGAGTAGGTTACATGCTTTATACAGCAAGCGAAAAAATTTAATCGGACATAACATGGATTCATACTCCCTCCTTCCATCTATATAGGGCGTAATGGGATTTTTAAGACCGCCTTTGACTATTGACAAGATTAATAGTACATGACATGCACAATGTGAAAATTATATCATTGAAAGAACCTTTCACAGACGAAGTTAACGGTGTGCTTTGTGTAAGTTGCATGTCATATATCATTGCTCTAATATTTGGTCAAAGTTAGCATCGAAAAACGCATTAGGCCCTATATAGATGGAAGGAGGGAGTAGCTTTGAATAGCATTTGTATAGTAAAACGGGGCAAGACTCTCTCTTTGTGTGGTGTGAATAATTTTATTTTTTTCGTTTTCTCTTTGGTTGAGGGAAGTGCAAATTGAGTTCGTACATACAAGTACAATATTACTACACATTAGGCTTGTCCCTAAAATTCAACCCGCGTCTTGTTGTATCCCGAAAATTCAGATATCGTGCTCCCAAAACTGGCGCCTTCACAACCTGCGCCTTGCTATCCCGAAATAACAACGCGCGCGAAAACTCCCTCCAGCTGCCAAATCCCGACATGCGAAATCCCCCATCTAACCCTGAGCCGAAAGGGCCGCCTAGTTCAAATCGGTGGGGGGTACTTTTGTAACACACCCTACATTTTGGACAAGCGCGTCCCTAAGTCATGCTTCACCCCCTCCCATCGCCCCCTTTTCGCCATTCGAAATCCCAGGCTGCCATAACCTCTCCGCTCCAGCCACGAAACCCCACCCTCCTCCGTCCGCCACCTCACCGTTGCCCAGCCAGAGCCTCTTCCCCGACGACTTCGTAAACCGCAACAGCTCGACGTCCCTCGTCCAGCTCCCCGGATGAGGATCCGTCGTCCATCTCGCCGTCCCGCCGGTTCAGCCACCCCGTCCTCCACCTCCAAGGAGCTGCTCCGATGATCGCCTCGTCTATCGCGGCTGCTCCATCCCCACAGCGCCGCCTTAACCTACTCCACCGGAACCACAACATCCTCACCGACTCCTCAGATGAAGCCGAGGCCTACTCGGCGCCACCAAAGAGGTTGTACACTCATCGCATCGCACCTTCTCCTTAACTCGACCTCCCGGCACCGACGGTGCTCCATCCCGCACCCCCATGGAGCGGCTACCTTGAAGCCAGCGCCGCGGGCGACATCTCCACGGCGGCTCTCCCCTAGTGCGAGGCCCCTTCGGCGGCGGCGTCCATACCAGCTGGATCTGCTGCTGCTGCTCCGGCTCTCGCTCGCCTAGCTGCTGCTGCTGCTCCGGCTCTCGCTCGCCCAGCTGCTACTGCTGCTCTCCCCCTCGCTCGTGCTGCTGCTCTGCTCCGATTAAGCCACACTTCAGTCGACTGAATCGACTTTTGGGTCAGTCGATTTTCAGG
>NC_041393.1:600307979-600343676 GCF_002162155.2 Triticum dicoccoides
GCCGGAGAGGTACCCCACTATCTATCTTAGGGTTCAGGGTGGGGGCTGGGGGCGTAGAGGGCTGGCCGGGGCAGCGGTGGTGAGTTGTTTCGGGGCGGCGAGGCGGCGCTGGGGCCGACGGTTTGGCCGGTGGTGGCTGGCGGCTCACGGGGGTGCAGGTTGAAGATGAACTGCAGGCCCTCCCTAAACTACATGTCAAGTGCCTCTTTGCTATCATTGCGTTTAGTTTTGACAGTAGCATTCAGATTCCACAGTAAATTTCAGTTTCGACAGTTAAGTTCAGAGTCAACAGTTTTTACTTCATCTGTTGTAGTCAGGTGGTTTTTGGTGATGTTAATTTTACATCCATTTGACATCATCTATTGGATATGCTATTAGAATCCCACTTGAGATTGACGATGTCTGTCTTGTGCTGCTTCAGCCTTGACGTCTTACAGCTCACCGTCACAACAGAACGATCCATCACAACAGAGCAGTGCCCTGGACGCCGTCCACAGATTCCTCAGATCTTCCTCCACACCTCCGACAGCCACCTCTGCCTCAACTGCTTCAGTGACCAACCCAATGATGCTGAGGTCGACACGGCTACGGCAAAGAGGTTTTACACTTGTTGCATCACTCATTACTATACATTCACGTCGATCCATTAGGGCTATTTTGGTTCAACGAAAAAACATAGCAATAGGGAATTTTCCAATGGCACTCTACTATTCAATTATTCATGCATTTTGTTGAAAGGAGTGAAGCAAAACATCCACCTGGACCTACTTTTCAAAATCCTATGCATGAAAACAAGACCAAGTGCATTAGTGCCAGAATAACATTCTAACTGTACACGCTTTCATATGGTTTCACTTTATTTTGGCCATGTTTCTTTGCATTCCTCTGCTCTTCCAATTCCTATAAACCAAACACCCAAGTTGACAGAAATCCCGTGTTAACAAATGCTCTGTTTACCATGTGCATTTTCCTATCCTATTCCGGTGTTTTTCCTATCCCTGCGTTTTAAGAATCATGCAAGCCAAATGAGCCCTTACAGAATTACTTCAGTTACAGGTACGTGTCGAAGGGAACTTTGTGTGGTTTGTCCTGCTCCTGCCGTGACGTCGTCCACCTCACCTGAGCTGCTCCATCGACAGAAGCATCCACCAAACCAGACATCACGACTCCTGTCCGTCTTTCGCCACCTCAGATCTCCTTCCCTGCCGCCGGCACCCACCACAACGGCATCACCATCATCGACTCAACAGATGAACCTGAGGAGTACACGGGTCCACAAGAGAGGTCGCACTCTTTTGTTTCTACTTATGTTATGCATTGCTTAAACTTACCTGCTACTTTATCGTCCTGTTCAGCTCTTGGACTCCCAAGTCAGGTCCAAATTAATGTTAAAACTTGAGTTCTAAATTAGTTGTGGGGCACATATCGAGGCAGCAATGAATAGTATGTCTGTCTAATATCTGGTTCACCTAGGGTATGCCTATGTTGTTCATCTTGGGTGGGAAACAAATAGTAAAGCAATCATCATCTGTCTTTTTATTAATTTGAAGCAATCATCAGCCTGATATCATTATTTTTGGATCCATCCACTGGTTGTTACCATCACTCTAAATTTCTGCATGCTCTCCTTACATAATCTCACCATATTTTTTCGTATGCATGTCAGATATTGTACACAGTCATGCTGAACATGTAGAGAGAAAGAGAAAAGTTTTGCGCGGCAATACAACATCATGCAGACATCACTCCATGGTGGGTTCAATGGCAAACCCTCCCCACCACTCTCCAGATTGTAATCCAGAGGAAGATATCTGTTCTAAGGCGGATTCAGACGCCGCTGACCACTCCTATTTACCCCCCAAGGTGTTTGCTCTACCTTGGCATGATGATGTTAGTCATATCATGCATATGTTGCCTTGTAGTGCCTACTTTTGACATCATATATGTCATTTGCTTAGTTTAGACATGTTCTGTAATGCCACATGTTTAGTTTCTATATCATATATGGGAATTATGTAGTCTCATGTCTTTTAGCCAGCCATAATATATGTGAAATGTGCAATGCCATCTTGTTTAACCAGGCATCATATATTTGAATGATATCTTGCCCATCCTTTTCTTCATTACATTTCCATTTGTCGACAATGTTTGTACATTAAACTACTCTTCCTGTGAATCAGCCATTTGGGTGGGAGATGGAAAAATCTGGAGTGAAAACAAGGCCTTCAGAGCAGACAGTGCTACCTGTCGAAGCAGATCTCTTGTTGGGCCCCGATAGCTCCTCAGAGATGGATTCAGAGACAAATGACCAGTCCTATTCCCCCGCTGAGGCGTATGCTCTAACTTGTCACGGTTATACTGCTCATATCATGCATACGGTGTCTTGCATTGCATAGTTTAGACATCATATACACAATATTCAACACCATGTTCTTAGTTCAGACATCATATCGAATGCCCTGTGTTTAGCATATAAATCACATATGTGAATATAATGATGCAATCCTGATTACTTAGATAACATGTAGGTGAATTATGTCATGCGATCCTGTTTAGTTATTCATCATATCTTTGAATTATGTTATGCTATGCTATCCAGTTTAGATAGACATCATATATGTGAAATTATGTCATGCTATCTATTTTAGTTAAACAATATACATGTCAACTATTGCATGCCCTCTTTTTCCACACTATCTATTGCATTTGTCTCTCATACAATGTCTGTACATTCAACTATGTTTCCTGTTTATCAGCCATTTGAATTGGAGCAGGTGATGCCAGTATCTAGCGGAATAAAAACACGGTCTTCAAATAAAACAGTGCTACCTCTTGGTGGAGATAGCACCCCGGTTGTACATGCACAAGAACCAGCCCTACCACACATAACCCAAACTCTCGCAGATTGTACCCCTACTGCGATGCACAGAGAACCAGCTTCACCCAATCTAAGCCCAACCCCAGCCGATAGTAACCCAGTTCCTATTGACACAGCACCATCTCCACCACAGAGCTCCCAAACAAGAGCAGTTAGTAAGGCAGCTCCAGTGCCCAAAGGGCCAGTACTATCACGGTGAACCCCAACTCCACCAGTTAGTACGCCTATTCCTGTGGAGGAAGCACAACTAGCTAGTCGTAGTTTAGCATCTATCGCATTTGATGTTGTTAAATCGTATGTGCGTATCTTCCCATCTTGGAAATATTATACTGAAGATGAAGGAAAATGTCAGTTGCATGTGTTTGTCCAGGAGTTATGTGTAAGTAATGTTATTCATGGCAATTACTTTGCTTCGTCCCATACATCCTACCTCCATGATGGTTATAATACAGCAATTTTTTTCATTTTTCTCTATAGAGAAGGACCGATTTGGAAACTCAGGATGAGGTAACCTGTGCTAATACCTCTGCTATCTTCAAGAATGCTTGGTGGCAGTATCGGAATTACCTGAAGAAAACGTACTTCACCGGCAAATAAACTCATCAAATTCCCTTATGTTCTCCTGAGACACATTTACTGGACGATGACTGGGAACGCCTTGTTCTGTACTGGTCCCGAACCAAGAATGTGGTAAGGTCTATGAGCTCATTTTCTATTTTTAAGTATTATATTCTTGCATCTTAGTGTACTCTGTTCATGTAGAACAAGCGCCTAAACCTGAAGAACAACTGTTCTAATTTAAGATTCCATTGCTATCATAGTTCAAAAAAGCGCTAGGCGTTTATTGTGCGTTTTGCCACCGCCTTGCGCTTTATGACCAAAGCGCATGCTTATGCGCAGTTATGCACAGATTAAGCGTAGTTATGCGCAATGCGTTTTGCCAACACCTAGAGCCTAGGCGCGCTTAAGCGCTCGCTTAGGCGCGCCTTTTTTAACTATGACTGCTTTGCTCTTGTATCACTGTATTTACTGGTACAAACTTTTTTTTAAAGTGAAGGATCCAATCGAAACTCCAATGGCACAGCAGGTATGTTCATGCATGTTTCTTTAGCAGGTTTGCTCTTATCAATAGCTCTTTTGATTTCAATTTCAATTGTGTATACGGTTGACTTTCATATCATGCACATTACTAGCATCACAACAGAGCCAATAGTGTTGTTGTACATGTAGACCCATGGTACCCATCTGAAATCTTGTTGTGCCGTATAGTTTCACACGCTTTGTATTCTTTCACTGCTGCTTTGTCCTGAACTGATATGATTTGAACCGTGTCTCTATTTTGATTTGGCAAGACAATGCAGTGACCATAGGACATAGATATATGTTTGTTTGATGCTTTTATTATGCACTAGTACTTGGCAATAGAAGACTTGGTAGTTTAATCCTGTCCACCTTACTAATGAACTGGTTCACCGAAATGAGTTTCATATACTAGTACATGCTAAACTTGTTATGTGTCTGCTTGTTTCTTCTTTTAGAATGCTGACAGAATATTGGGGAAGAGTGCCTTATTAAGCAATGGTAAAGGAAGTAATGCAGATAAGGTTCAGGATAGTGACACATCCTTGTTGGTCTCCAACAAAGCTGATAAAACAGCTAAGGAAGACTATTTTGAAGACAGCGAGACAACCCCAAAGTCCTGTCTTGGTTTAGTGTTCGAGTTACTGGCCACTACCGCTTGCACAAGCTATTCAAACTCACTGTCTGAATCAGTTCGGTTTCTTGAGTCTCAACTACAAACTGAAAGACATCGATCAGCTGTGCTGCGACAAGAAGCGGAAGGACTGCGGGAGTCCCTAGAGCATTCAAATGCATACTTTCTAGTGCAACAACAAGCGTTGGAGGATTTTAGCGCCAAACAGGACAAAGCTAATCAGCTTTCTAAGCTTATTGCCAGCATGGTGGATACCCAGGATAACGTTTCTTGAGCTCTTCTGAAGTTGTTTCAGTTATGCTCTTGTTTTGCTGCCACATTTATTTGCACTGGTGGCCAATTTTGACGGCCAGTGTATGTAATATGCTGCTTTGTTCCCTATATTTGCACTGGTGGCGAACTTTGATGCCCAGTGGATGTAATATGTGTAATAGCGGTAATAGGCTAGCCTTAATTGCTTGCTTATTTATTTCCTTATTGTCTTGTTTAGTTGTTTGCTTGTAGTCATTGCAGGTCTTTTTCTTTGTTTTTCTAGTGGCCACAATAGCCTATTTTTGGTAACTAGGCCAAAATAATCATGGCAACACACGAACTGTTGTAACCATGGGCCTCCTGAAGGCCGTATGATCCATGGGCCTTCGTCTGGCCGTAGGATCCATCAGCCTTCTATACGCGCCTTAGGGTCCATGGGCCTTCTACGGGCCGTAGGGTCCATGGGCCTTCTACGGGCCGTACAACCCATGGGCCTTCTATGGGCCATAGATCCATGGGCCTCATATGGGCCATAGATCCAAAGGGCCTTCTACGGGGCGTATCATCATTTCGCCAATCATGTGCCGTACAATTCGTGGACCATAACGGGCCGTTAATAGGCCGTATTTGATAACTCTATGAAAACCGCCCAACGGTTTTTTTGACATGAAAACGGCCCAACGTATTAACGGTCCGCAAACGGGCCGACTATAACGACGGGCTGAATTTGGCCCAGAAGCAGAAAATGACAGTAACGGGCCGTATGTAACCGAATGCTGCAAATGAGCCCAAGAATCAATAGGCCCTGAGAAGGCCGAAAGATAACTTGGGCTGGAAACGGCCCAATAGAATAACGGGCCGTTAATTGGTATAAAGTTATACACTGTTCATTACGGGCCAGTTTCACCACGGGCCGTTAATGGGCCAAGAGTTACAAAGGGCCTCATATGGGCCGAAAGAAGTCATGGGCCACACATGGGCCAGAAGTTAAAACGGGCTAGAATAATATTGGACGGCCCAGATGACGCTACTGGGCCTAATTCGGATAGGGCGTAACGGGCCCTGGGTTAGCGGGCTGTAAATGGGCTATATGCGAACAGGCCGTTAACAGGCTTTCCGTGGGCTAGCCCGCCACCTTTTGACCAAGTCAAATGGGCCGGCCTTTTCATAGGAATGGGCCTCTGTTGGGCCGTGCCACGTGTCGCCGTATCATAGGCGCCTTCGGTCCAATGAGCGGATGGCTTCTGTCCCAACGGTGAGCCGACACGTGTTTCCTCCAGCCAATGATGATTTTACACGTGGAAAATCCCCATTGGTCGGGGCTGTTAATGGGTTATCAGATCCAAAACCCGACCCAATAGCTTAACAGCGTTCCGTTATGGTGGATGCCACGTGTCGGTCACCCTTGACGAAAGCACTTCTGTGACGCGCGATTTATCGTCATGGAAGTGGACACTTCCGTGATGATAATTTTGGTAATGTCATGGAACACTTCTATGACAGCACAGGTATGACTATCTTGATTATGTCATAAATTTTTCATGGATGTACATGCATGAAAAAAAACGCGACCTACTGTGACAAACACGTATCATCACGGAAGTGTATTTTTTTGTAGTGTCGTATGACGTATACATGGTGGATACACCCAAAGAGAACAACAGCGACAATGAAAATCCAGTCGAGGATAAGCCTCCTCAGATACAGCCTAAGCGTCGGCGTCAGCGGCGCTGCTCTAAGCCACGCCGTGGTAAAAACAGCAATACCGTCACAGGAGAAAACAACACTCCGGACGATGCCGAAGACAATGAAGACCCCATTGAGCCAACCTCCGAACAGGACGAACGGGAAGATGGGCGAGTTAGCCCTGAGGAATAGGCCACGAACGAAGACTCGGTGGACAGTAACTCCGCTCTCCGAGGACGAGGTGAGCCTCGGCGACGAAGACTTTATAGTGCCTGAGGAGCCTGTCGAACAGGAGCACTTTAAGCGTCGGCTAATAGCCACTGCAAAGAGCCTGAAAAAGAAGCAGCAGCAACTTCAAGCTAATCAAGATCTGCTCAATGACGGATGGACAGATGTCCTGGAAGCCGAGGAATACGGCCTCGAGTGCCCAACCAAAAGATACCCGAAGTGCAAATTGTTACCCCAATTCGATGACGAGGCGCTGGAGCCTGTCCTACTGATACGTCCATTTTGCATCATGCTTTTATATCAATATTTATTGCATCATGGGCTGTTATTACACATTATATCTCAATACTTATGGCTATCCTCTCTTATTTTACAAGGTTTACCATGAAGAGGGGGAATGCCGGCAGCTGGAATTCTGGCTGGAAAAGGAGCAAATGTTGGAAACCTATTCCGCACAGCTCCAAAAGTCTTGAAACTCCAAGAAACAACTTTTTGGAATTAATAAGAATTTCCGAGCGAAAGAAATATGCCAGGGGGCCCACACCCTGTCCAGGAGACAGGGGGCGCCCCCCCTATAGGGCGCGCCCCCTATCTCCTAGGCCCCCTGGTGGGCCTCCGGCGTCCATCTTCTGCTATATCATCACTTTTACCCTGGAAAAAATCGTGGGAAAGCTTACGGGAGGAAACTCTGCCGCGACGAGGCGGAACCTTGGCGGAATCAATCTAGGGCTCTGGCGGAGCTGTTCTGTCGGGGACACTTCCCTCCGGGAGGGGGAAATCATCACCAACATCATCACTAACGATCCTCTCATCGAGAGGGGGTCAATCTCCATTAACATCTTCACCAGCACCATCTCCTCTCAAAACCCTAGTTCATCTCTTGTATCCAATCTTGTATCAAAACCACAAATTGGTACCTGTGGGTTGCTAGTAGTGTTGATTACTCCTTGTAGTTGATGCTAATTGGTTTACTTGGTGGAAGATCATATGTTCAGATCCTTTATGCATATGATTACTCCTCTGATTATGAACATGAATATGCTTTGTGAGTAGTTACGTTTGTTCCTGAAGGCATGGGGAAGTAATAAGTAGATGATGGGTTGCTAGAGTGACAGAAGCTTAAACCCTAGTTTATGCGTTGCTTCGTTAGGGGCTGATGTGGATCCATATGTTTAATGATGTGGTTAGGTTTACCTTAATACTTCTTTTGTAGTTGCGGATGCTTGCAAATAGGGGTTAATCATAAGTGGGATGCTTGTCCAAGTTAGGGTAGTACCCAAGTACCGGTCCACCCACATATCAAATTATCAAAGTACCGAACGTGAATCATATGAACGTGATGAAAACAAGCTTGACGATAATTCCCATGTGTCCTCGGGAGCTCCTTTATCATTATTAGAAATTGTCCAGGATTATCCTTTGCTACATAAACGAATGGGCCACCTTGCTGCACTTTATTTACTTTATTTACTTCTTACTCGTTACCATTTATCTTATCACAAAACTATCTATCACCTACAATTTCAGTGCTTGCAGAGAAAACCTTACTGAAAACCGCTTATCATTTCCTACTGCTCCTCGTTGGGTTCGACACTCTTACTAATCGAAAGGACTACGATTGATCCCCTATACTTGTGGGTCATCAAGACTCTTTTCTGGCGCCGTTGCCGGGGAGTGTAGCGCCTTTGGTGAGTGGAACTTGGTAAGGAAACATTTATATAGTGTGCTGAAATTTTCTGTTACTTGTCACTATGGAAACTAATCCTTTGAGGGGCTTGTTTGGTGTATCTTCACCCCAACCAGAAGAGCAAAGAGTTGCTCCTCAACCTACTGAACTTTATGAAAATATTTCTTTGAGATTCCTTCGGGTATGATAGAAAAACTGGTAGCTAATCCATTTGTAGGAGATGGAACATTGCATCCCGATTTACACCTTATCTTTGTGGATGAAGTTTGTGGATTATTTAAGCTTGCAGGTATTCCCGATGATGTTGTCAAAAGGAAGGTCTTCCCTTTATCTTTGAAGGGAGATGCATTGACATGGTATAGGCTATGTGATGATACGGGATCTTGGAATTATAAGTGATTGAAGTTGGAATTTCACCAGAAGTTCTATCCTATGCATCTTGTTCATCATGATCGTAATTACATATATAATTTCTGGCCTCACGAAGGAGAAAGCATCGCTCAAGATTGGGGGAGGCTTAATTCAATGTTATATTCATGCCCCAATCATGAGCTCTCTCGGGAAATGATTATTCAGAACTTTTATGCTCGGCTTTCTCTTGATAATCGCAACCTGCTCGATACTTCCTGTGTTGGTTCTTATATGCTAAAGACTATTGATTTCAAATGGGACTTATTGGAAAGAATTAAACGTAACTCTGAAGATTGGGTTCCGACGATGGCAAGGAGTCAGGTATGACACCTAAGTTCGATTGTGTTAAATCTTTTATGGATACCGATGCTTTCCGTGGATTTAGCTCTAAGTATGGACTTGACTCTGAGATAGTAGCTACTTTCTGTGAATCTTTTGCTACTCACGTTGATCTCCCTAAAGAGAAGTGGTTTAAGTATAATCCTCCTATTGAAGTGAAAGTAGTTGCACCTATTACAGTCGAAGAAAAGACTATTACCTATAGTGATCCTATTGTTCCTACTGCTTATATGTTGAAAAACCTCCTTTTCCTGTCAGGATGAAGGATCATGCTAGAGCTTCGACCGTTGTTCATAAGAGTAATACTAGGACTTATACACCTCCTGAGCAAATTAATGTTGAACCTAGTATTGATATGGTTAAAGATCTCTTGGATGAGGATTTAGATGGGCATGTTATATCTTTCTTGGGTGAGACTGCTAATATTGCTAGACCTGATACTAAGACACGTAGACCTGTCGTAGGCATGCCTGTTATTTCGGTTAAAATAGGAGATCATTGTTATCATGGCTTATGTGATATGGGTGCTAGTGCTAGTGCAATACCTTATACTTTATATCAAGAAATTATGCAAGACATTGCACCCATTGAATTAGAAGACATTAATGTTACTATTAAGCTTGCTAATAGGGATACCATTAAACCTATTGGGATTGTTAGAGATGTTGAAGTTTTGTGTGGGAAGGTTAAATACCCTGCTGATTTTCTTGTTCTTGGTTCCCCACAAGATGATTTTTGTCCCGTTATTTTTGGTAGACCCTTCTTGAATACAGCTAGTGCTAAGATTAATTGTGAAAAGAATATTGTCACTGTTGGCATAGATGGTATGTCTCATGAGTTTAATTTCGCTAAGTTTAGTAGACAACCTCGTGAAAGGGAACCACCTAGTAAGGATGAGATTATTGGTCTTGCTTCCATTGTTGTTCCTCCAACTAATCTGTTAGAACAATATTTGCTAGACCATGAAAATGATATGTTTATGAAGGAAAGGGAGGAAATAGATGAAGTGTTCCTTAAACAGGAACCAATGCTGAAACATAACCTTCCCGTTGAAATTCTTGGGGATCCCCCTCCACCCAAGGGTAATCCCGTGTTTGAACTTAAACCCTTACCTGATAATCTTAAGTATGCTTATCTTGATGAAAAAGAAATATATCCTGTTATTATTAGTGCTAACCTTTCAGAGAAAGAAGAAGAAAGATTATTGAAAACTCTGAAGAAGCACCGAGCGGCTATTGGATATACTCCGGATGATCTTAAGGGCATTAGTCCCACATTATGCCAACACAAAATTTCAGTGGAGAAAGATGCCAAACCAGTTAGAGATCCTCAAAGATGATTAAATCCCAAGATGAAAGAAGTGGTAAGAAAGGAGATACTAAAGCTCCTTGAGGCAAGTATTATTTATCCCATTGCTGCTAGTGAATGGGTAAGCCCTATTCATTGTGTTCCTAAAAAGGGAGGTATTACCGTTGTTCCTAATGATAAAGATGAATTGATCCCGCAAAGAATTATTATAGTTTATAGGATAGTAATTGATTTCCGTAAGTTAAATAAAGCTACTAAGAAAGATCATTACCCTTTACCTTTTATTGATCAAATGCTAGAAATACTACCCAAACACACACATTTTTGCTTTCTAGATGGTTATTCTGGCTTCTCTCAAATACCTGTGTTAGCGAAGGATCAATCTAAAACTACTTTTACTTGCCCTTTTGGTACTTTTGCTTATAGACGTATGCCTTTTGGTTTATGTAATGCACCTGCTACCTTTCAAAGATGCATGATGGCTATATCCTCTGATTTTTGTGAAAAGATTTGTGAGGTGTTCATGGATGAATTTTCCGTTTATGGATCCTCCTTTGATGATTGTTTGAGCAACCTTGATCGAGTTTTGCAGAGATGCGAAGAAACTAGTCTCGTATTGAATTGGGAAAAGTGTCACTTTATGGTTAATGAAGACATTGTCTTGGGGCAAAAGATCTCCGAGAGAGGTATTGAAGTTGATAAAGCCAAAGTTGATGCTATTGAAAAGATGCCATGTCCCAAGGACATGAAAGGTATAAGAAGTTTCCTTGGTCACGCTGGTTTTTATAGGAGGTTCATTAAGGACTTCTCTAAAATCTCTAGGCCTCTGACTAACTTATTGCAAAAAGAAATTCCTTTTGTCTTTGATGATGATTGTGTAGAAGCATTTGAAACACTTAATAAAGCTTTGATCACTGCACCTATTGTTCAGCCACTTGATTGGAATTTACCTTTTGAAATTATGTGCGATGCTAGTGATTATGCTGTAGGTGCTGTTCTAGGGCAAAGAGTCGATAAGAAATTGAATCTTACCCAGTATGCTAGTAAGACTCTTGATACTGCCCAGAGAAATTATGCTACTACTGAAAAAGAGTTCTTAGCAGTTGTGTTTGCATGTGATAAGTTTAGACCTTACATTGTTGATTCCAAAGTTACTATTCACACTGATCATGCTGCTATTAAATATCTTATGGAAAAGAAAGATGCTAAGCCTAGGCTCATTAGATGGGTTCTCTTGCTCCAAGAATTTGACTTGCATATTATTGATAGAAAGGGAGCTGAGAACCCCGTTGCTGATAACTTGTCTTGGTTAGAGAATGTTCTTGATGACCCACTGCCTATTAATGATAGCTTTCTTGATGAACAATTAGCGGTCGTCAATGCTTCACGTACTGCTCCTTGGTATACTGATTATGCTAATTACATTGTTGCTAAATATATACCGCCTAGTTTCACATACCAGCAAAAGAAAAAGTTCTTTTATGATTTAGGACATTACTTTTGGGATGATCCACACCTTTATAAAGAAGGAGTAGATGGTGTTATTAGACGTTGTGTGCCTGAGCATGAACAGGAACAGATTCTACGTAAGTGTCACTCTGAATCTTATGGAGGACACCACGCTGGAGATAGAACTCCACACAAGGTACTATAGTCTGGTTTTTATTGGCCTACTCTCTTCAAAGATGCTCGTAAGTTTGTCTTATCTTGTGATGAATGTCAAAGAATAGGTAACATTAGTAGACGTCAAGAAATGCCTATGAATTATTCTCTTGTTATTGAACCGTTTGATGTTTGGGGCTTTTATTATATGGGACCTTTTCCTGCCTCTAATGGTTATACACATATTTTAGTTGCTGTTGATTACGTTACTAAGTGGGTAGAAGCTATTCCAACTAGTAGTGCTGATCATAACACTTCTATTAAAATGCTTAAAGAAGTTATTTTTCCGAGGTTTGGAGTCCCTAGATATCTTACGACTGATGGTGGTTCACATTTTATTCATGGTGCTTTCCATAAGATGCTTGCTAAGTATGATGTCAATCATAGAATCGCATCTCTTTATCATCCGCAGTCTAGTGTTCAAGTAGAGTTGAGCAATAGAGAGCTCAAATTAATTTTGGAAAAGACTGTGAATAGATCTAGAAAGAATTGGTCCAAAAAACTTGATGATGCATTATGGGCCTATAGAACTGCATACAAAAATCCTATGGGTATGTCTCCATATAAGATGGTTTATGGAAAGGCATGTCATTTACCTCTTGAACTTGAACATAAGGCATATTGGGCTATCAAAGAGCTCAATTATGACTTCAAACTTGCCGGTGAGAAGAGGTTGTTTGATATTAGCTCACTTGATGAATGGAAAACCCAAGCCTATGAGAATGCCAAGCTTTTCAAAGAAAAAGTCAAATGCTGGCATGATAAGAGGATACAAAAGCGTGAGTTTAACGTAGGAGATTATGTGTTATTATTCAGCTCTCCTTTAAGATTTTTTGCAGGAAAACTTCTCTCAAAATGGGAAGGTCCCTACGTTATCGAGGAGGTCTATCGTTCTGGTGCTATAAAAATCAACAACTTCAAAGGCACAAATCCAAGGCTGGTAAACGGTCAAGGAATTAAACATTATATTTCAGGTAATCCTATCAATGTTGAAACTAATATTATTGAAATCATAACCCCTGAGGAATACATAAGGGACACTTTCCAGAACGTTCCAGACTACGAAAAGGTATAGGTATGTGGTACAGTAACTAAACCGACTCCAAAACAACTCCAATGGCAATTTTTTATCAGTTTTGGATTATTTAAGAATTTTAGGAAGAAAGAAGTAGTCCGAAAGGGGCAAGAGGCCCCCACGAGAGTGGAGGGCGCCCCCACCCTGTAGGGCGTGCTCCCTATCTCGTGGGTACCTCGTGTGCCTCCTGGACTCTGTTTTCTTGCACATTACGTATTTTGGTCGGTAAAAATTCGTTATATATACTCCTGAAGGTTTTGACCACTGTATCACGCAAATATCCTCTGTTTTCGTTTCGAGCTGTTCTTGTTGCAGAAGAGAGCAAGATGTTGTCCCAAGATTCGGAGGGAGAGAGCTATATGGATGACTATATCACAAACCCGAAAGTATATGGGGATGTGGAATGTTATGGCTAGACCACAGAGGAAGAAGAAGATTATGATCCAAAGGGGAAGGAGGAGACAAGCTCCGATGAAGAGGACGATCCACTACCTCAACCTGGCGATATGCATGTGGAGTTCAAGAAGTCAAGCCTCCCTAAGGTTCAAGCTATCCCACCATGTTTTTTGCAGGACAGCAAGGCGGCATTATGCAAAAAGATAATGAAACTTGAGATCGAGAATGAGGATCTGAGAGAGGAAAATTTTAGCTTCAGACGCAAGCTAGAGAAGAAAAATGCAACAACTCCATCGTCATCATTACCACCTCCATCACCTCCGAGGACATAATCACATGGGTATGGGCACTCCCCTTGGCAACTGCCAAGCTTGGGGGAGGTGCCCCGGTATCGTATCACCATCACACTCCTATCTCTACCGCTTTATTTAGTTCGATCCTTTTAGTAGTATCTTGATCTAGTAGATTGAAGTTTTGATATCAATTAGTTTGAGTTTTGCTTTGTGATCTATTTTTGTAATCTAGTCCGTGAGATATCTATAATAAAGATTAGTGTTGAGTCAAGGGCTTTGCTATTTTGCTATGATCTTAAGAAAGTAGAAAGAATAAAAGAGTTCATATTGATCTTATGGATAGTGATAACTTCACACATAGAAAGTATGAGGCATAAAAATTGTTGAGAGTTGATGAACATAGCCTTGGTCATCGTTGCAATTAATAGGAAGTGATAAGCAAAGAGGGGTTCACATATAAATATATTATCTTGGACACCTTTTATAGTTGGGAGCACTCATTAAGTATGACATGCTAAAAGAGTTGACGTTGGACAAGGAAGACAACGTAATGGTTTATGTTTTCCGACATCTCAGTTAAAGTATATTGTCAATGACCTTCCAAACATGTTGAGCTTGCCTTTCCCCCTCATGCTAGCCAAATTCTTTGCACCAAGTAGAGATACTACTTGTGCTTCCAACCTTAAACCCAGTTTTGCCATGAGAGTCCACCATACCTACCTATGGATTGAGTAAGATCCTTCAAGTATGTTGTCATGTTGCAAGCAATAAAAATTGCTATCTAAATATGTATGACTTATTAGTGCAGAGAAAATAAGCTTTGTACGAACTTGTTGTGGAAGTAATAAAAGCGACGGACTGCATAATAAAGGTCCATGAGGGAGTCCTGGACTAGGGGGTGTCCGGATAGCCAGACTATCATCATCGGCTGGACTCCAAGACTATGAAGATACAAGATTGAAGACTTCGTCCCATGTCCGGATGGGACTTTCCTTGGCGTGGAAGGCAAGCTTGGCAATACAGATATGTAGATCTCCTACCATTGTAACCGACTCTGTGTAACCCTAGCCCTCTCCGGTGTCTATATAAACCGGAGGGTTTTAGTCCGTAGGACGAACAACCATTACAACAATCATACCATAGGCTAGCTTCTAGGGTTTAGCCTCCTTGATCTCGTGGTAGATCCACTCTTGTACTACCCATATCATCAATATCAATCAAGAAGGAGTAGGGTTTTACCTCCGTCGAGAGGGCCCGAACCTGGGTAAAAACATCATGTCCCTTGTCTCCTGTTACCATCCGCCTAGACGCACAGTTCGGGACCCCCTACCCGAGATCCGCCGGTTTTGACACCGACATTGGTGCTTTCATTGAGAGTTCCTCTGTGTCGTCACTGATAGGCTTGATGGATTCTTCAAACAACAACGCAGTCCAGGGTGAGACTTTTCTCCCCGGACAGATCTTCGTATTCGGCGGCTTCGCACTGCGGGCCAATTCACTTGGCCATCTGGAGCAGATCGAAAGCTACGCCCCTGGCCATCAGGTCAGATTCGGAAGCCTAAACTTCACGGCTGACATCCGCGGATACTTGACCTTCGATGGATTCGAGCCACAGCCAAGCGTGCCACACTGTCACGATGGGCATGATCTAACTCTACCGTCGGACAGTACCCTGGAGGCCGCACACAAATCCGCTCCGACCCATAGTCCGGAGCCGATCATGTAGATCGAGGACAGGTGGCTGGACACCGCCTCGGGAGCTGCAACTTCCACGACGATGGAGCCGAACACTAACCTTGTCCCTTATAAAGCTCGTGACTCCGAGGTGCTGGACTCCCTGCCGGACTCCGAGCCTCCTGCGCCCCTGCCAATCGAATCCGATTGGGTGCCGATCATGGAGTTCACTGCCGCGGACATCTTTCAGCACTCACCCTTTGGTGACATCCTAAATTCGCTAAAGCATCTCTCGCTATCAGGAGAGCCCTGGCCGGATTGCGGTCAGAACGGTTGGGATGCGGACGACGAAGAAATTCAAGGCCCACCCACCACCCACTTTGTAGCCACTGTCGACGATCTAACCGACATGCTAGACTACGACTCCGAAGACATCGACGGTATGGACGACGATGCCGGAGACGATCAAGAACCAGCACCTACAGGGCACTGGAAGACCACCTCGTCATACGACATATACATGGTGGACACCCCAAAGGATGGGGACGGCGGAGAAGCAGCAGAGGCAGATTCCTCTAAGAAACAGCCCAAGCGCCGACGTCAGCGGTGCCGCTCTAAATCCCGCCACAGCAAGAATGGAGATTCCGGCACAGGAGATAATAACACCCCAGAAAGTGCCGAAGACAACCCCCTCCAGCAAGATTCAGCGCAGGAGGATGCAGAAGCCAGCCCTCATGATAGAGCGGCAGACGAAGAGGTCGAGGATGACAATTACATACCTCCCTCCGGAGACGAGGCAAGCCTCGACGATGAAGAATTCGTCGTGCCTGAGGATCCCGTCAAACAAGAGCGTTTCAAATGCAGGCTAATGGCCACGGCAAATAGCCTAAAGAAAAAGCAGTAATAGCTTCAAGCTGATCAAGACCTGCTGGCCGACAGATGGACCGAGGTCCTCGCGGCCGAAGAGTATTAACTCAAACGCCCCTCCAAAAGCTACCCAAAACGCAAGTTGCTCCCCTGATTAGAGGAGGAGGCATATAAACCTTCATCACCAGCGCACAATACGGCAGACCAACCACCTCAGGGCCGCGACAGAGAGGCATCTAGGCCCTCCACCAGGACCATACCCCGGCACCGCTCGAAAAGTACGTAGCCACGAGGGAACGCGCCAGACTTGCGGGATATATTGGAGGACAAGGCAAGACAATCCAGATCTATCTATGGATCATGTGGGCGCCCCACGACCCACGACGAATACCTCGCGCCGGATACAGCAACTCCGGCCGGGCCAAACACAGCAGACAATGCTCTCTTGAGCTACGTCGTGATATTTCTCAATATAGAGGCGCCGCACACCCACTATGCTTCACAGACGAAGTAATGGATCATCAAATCCCTGAAGAGTTTAAACCCGTCAACATTGAATCCTACAATGGCACAACAGACCCCACGGTTTGGATCGAGGATTATCTCCTTCATATCCATATGGCCCGCGGCGACGATCTCCACGCCATCAAATATCTCCCACTCAAGCTTAAAGGACCAGCTCGGCATTGGCTTGCCCGCAGAATCAATTGGGTGTTGGGAGGACCTGGAAGCCGCATTCCTCGACAACTTCCAGGGCACATATGTGCCACCACCAGACGCCGATGACCTAAGCCACATAATTCAGCAGCCAGACGAATCGGCCAGACAGTTCTGGACACGGTTCTTAACAAAGAAAAATCAAATCGTCGACTGTCCGGATGCAGAGGCCCTTGCAGCCTTCAAACACAACATCCGCGACGAGTGGCTGGCCCGGCACCTAGGACAGGAAAAGCTGAAATCCATGGCAGCCCTCACATCACTAATGACCCGCTTCTATGCGGGAGAGGACAGCTGGCTAGCCCGCAGCAACAACCTTAGCAAAAATGCTGGCAGTCCGGATACTAAGGACCACAATGGTAGGTCGCGTCGGAACAAAAACAAACACCGCGTTAACGGTGATAACAATGAGGATACGGCAGTCAACGCCGGATTCAGAGGCTCTAAACCCGGTCAGCGGAAGAAGCCATTCAAAAGAACTACTCCGGATCCGTCCAATTTGGACCGAATACTCGACCGCTCTTGCCAGATACACGGCACCCCCGAAAAGCCAGCTAACCACACCAACAAAGATTGTTGGGTATTCAAGCAGGAAGGCAAGTTAATTGCCGAAAACAATGACAAGGGGCTGCACAGCGACGACGAGGAGGAGACTCGGCCGCCGAACAGTAGAGGACAGAAGGGTTTCCCCCCACAAGTGCGGACGGTAAACATGATATACGCAACCCATATACCCAAGAGGGAGCGGAAGCGTGCACTCAGGGACGTATATGCGATGGAGCCAGTCGCCCCGAAGTTCAACCCATGGTCCTCTTGCCCGATCACTTTCGATCGAAGAGACCACCCGACCAGTATCCACCATGGCGGATTTGCCGCATTGGTTTTAGACCCAATAGTCGATGGATTTCACCTCACTAGAGTCCTGATGGACGGCGGCAGCAGCCTGAACCTGCTTTATCAGGATACAGTGCGCAAGATGGGCATAGACCCCTCAAGGATTAATCCTACAAAGACGACCTTCAAAGGCGTCATACCAGGTGTTGAGGCCAACTGTACAGGCTCAGTCACACTGGAAGTGGTCTTCGGATCCCCGGATAATTTCCGAAGCGAGGAGTTAATCTTCGACATAGTCCCGTTCCGCATCGGCTATCACGCTCTGCTCGGACGAACCGCGTTTGCAAAGTTCAACGCGGTGCCGCATTATGCATACCTCAAGCTCAAGATGCCAGGCCCTCGTGGAGTCATCACGGTCAACGGAAATACGGAACGCTCCCCCCGAACGGAGGAACACACAGCGGCTCTCGCGGCAGAAGTACAGAGCAGCCTTTTAAGGCAATTTTCGAGTCCGACCGTTAAACGACCGGACATGGCCAAACGCGCCCGGAGTAACATCAACCAAGACCACCTGGCACGTTCTAAGCACGCGTAGTAATGCGGCCCCAACCCCAGCCCTTGCCTGATTGCAAGACCAGCTCTTCGCGTACATCACTACGCTCTGGAGATACCGTGGGCACAGGGGGAGGGGCACGACCACGACAGGCCCAGAGTGCGGCTTAACCACACCAGGGGCTCCCAAGTGTGTCACTCTTTTTTTTCTTTTTTAATTATTTCCACAGGACTCCGTTCACGAGAGGCCCTGCCCGGCAGTAGATCTGCCGAACTCACGATGCAACAGCCAGGGAGGGACAAAGGCTACGACGAACACTCAGGTGGTCTCCATTATGAGCATTAAATTTGTTAAATACACCATTCCGTAGCCTACCCCTGGAGGGAGACACTTCTAATAGTCCAAACCTTGCTTACCGCACTATTTGTATCGTTCTGCACTCATAGTAGAATTCCTTGAATAAACAATGCAGCACTTTTTGCCTATAATTGCATTACTTTTTTTACATATATGTTCATTAATGACATCTTGCACCCGTATATTTTGGTACGGCAGAATACACCAGGGGCTTGTGTTCCCCGCATTATGGTGTGACAAGTCCGAACACTTTCACAAGTGCGGCACCCCGAACTTATAGCATTATATGCATCGACTTCGAATCATGTCTTGGGTCAATAGTTGGGTTTGCCCGGCTCCCATGTTTTGGTACCTTACGTTCCGTTCCGTCGGCTAAGGTAGCACTGGGAGAACCACTGCGATTGCGCCCCGGTTGAGCTGGGCGAGCGCCTCAGTGGAGAAAGCTAAAACTGACTGTCATGATAAGGCGAGAGACTGGTCGTTGTTCGAGAGGTCCTTTCGAGTCCCTAAAGTCTTATGCCGCTTAGAGCGAGGAACCGGATAGTGTCCGGCCCAGGCGTGGATAGCGCCCCGAACTCGGTCTTCCGAATACTAGGGGCTTCGCCGAAATTTAAAATTATAGAATTCTATGGCTAAGTGAGAGTGTTCAAGCATTATAAGTCCGGTTGCCTTGTTCGTTATGTTGAGCGCCTCCCTAGATGGACCCAAAAATGGGAACAAGAGTGCTCAAGTTTATCCCGAACACCCCAGCACTAGTGGCATGGGGGCTGAAGCCGACGACTTGCCATCTCTCAGATTTAATAAACGGCCGCACAGAAGGTAATATTTTAAATCAATAAGTGTTGCTTATCGCATATGAACAAAGTTTTCAGCGCACAGGATAACACATTGTGAGTTTACTCAATAATTACATCTTTGGGGCACTCATCCGCAATCTTGCGGGCACCCTTCAGGACACTCTTATAGTACATTTCGGGCGTATGATACTCCTTGCCCGCCGGCGGCGCGTCCGTGATAAGCCTCTCAACATCCAGCCTGCCCCAATGCACCTTTGCGCGGGCAAGGGCCCGGCGGGCACCTTCAATGCAGGTGGAGCGCTTGATGACTTCCATCCAGGGGCACGCATCCACCAGCCGCCGCACGAGGCCGAAGTAGTTCCCAGGCATGGCCTCTCCAGGCCACAGCCGGACTATGAGGCCCTTCATGGCCTGCTCGGCTACCTTGTGGAGCTCGACCAGCTGCTTCAGTTGGTCGCTAGGGGGCACCGGATGTCCAGCCTCAGCATACTGAGACCAGAAGACCTTCTCTGTTGAGCTCCCCTCCTCGGCTCGGTAGAATGTGGCAGCATCAGACACGCTGTGAGGCAGATCTGCAAATGCCCCTGGAGAGCTCCGAATTCGGGTAAGTAACAGGTAATTTACATTCACATGCTTGCTTTGCATGAAAAATGCCTTACCCGCCGCTATTTTCTTCACTTCCTCAATCTCCTGGAGGGCCTTATGGGCCTCGGCCTTAGCGGCTTTGGCACTTTCAAGAGCCGAGGCAAGCTCGGACTCTCGAGTCTTCGAGTCGCGCTCCAAACTCTCATGCTTTTCCATGAGAGCCTGGAGCTCTTGCCGCACCTCCGCCACCCGCGCCTCCTGCTTCTCTCACTCCGCTCGTTCCGCGGCCGCATTGCGTTCGGCCGCGGACACGGCCTCCTTCAGGGTTGCCACCTTGTTTGCGGCCCCTGCAGTACCCACGTTATCCTTGTTATTTCCATTGCAACCAAAATCCTTTTCTGTAAGGTACAAATTTAAAAGTGGTGTTACTCACCTTCTTTGCCCTCGAGCTGCTTCTTGGCAAGGCCGAGCTCTTGCTCGGACCGCTCGAGGTCCTGCTTCAAAGCACCGACCTCCACAGTCAGTGCGACAGAGGTCAGCAGCGCAGCCTGCAAACCCATATTGATATAATTTTTAGCACTCCTGCGTATATCTTTTTTAAGATCCTCAATCCGGTTTTTCTTTCCGAACACCGAACCGAGCATCAGGGGCTACTGTCTATGCGGTATTACATTACATATTTTAAAAACTTCTTACCTCAAAGCCTGTTAGAAGGTTGTTGTAGGTTTCGGTCAGCCCGCTCTTGGCAAGCTGAACCTTCTGAATCACCGCACTCATGATAGTGCGGTGTTCTTCCTCGATGGAAGCGTCGTTGAGCGCTTCCAAGAAGTTGTCCGGCGCCTCCGGTTGGACGGGGGCCGCCGGCGTCACGGTCTTGCCCTTCTTACGAAGGGGCCGTCTGCCGGACTCTAGAACCACCGCGGGTTCCGGCACGGAGTCTAGCGCAAAGTCCGGGAGGCTGCCTTGCGGCACCTCCGGAGCCTCCCCCTCCTGGCGGGTCTCCTCCTGGATCCCACCTTGGCGTCTTCAGCATCACGAGGGGTGAAGGCGGTCGGAATGGAATCTACATCCGAAGGAGCCAATGACCCTCTTGATGAAGCGGGAAGATCATCATCGGCCGGACTACAGGTAGTGTGCGGCATTAGAAGGACACTATGTGACACAAAAGGGAAATTATAAATCGCTCAGGAATCCGGATACTTACGATCTCGCCAGGGGCTTGACCCTTGAGGGCCACTCCTCATCGCTGCCATCGGTGTTGGCAGAGCCATCCGGAGGAAGGGTCCTCCCCTTCTTGGACCCTTCGGCCTCCCCCGTTGGGGAAGCCTTCCTCTTCCTCTCTCCCCCCTCCTGGCGAGAGTCTTCTTTCTCCTCCTCGTCTTCGGGGGAGGAGTCCGCCTCGGAGCCATCGGACGATGAGTATGATATCACCTGGCATCGAGAACTCCTTCGAGTTCCCGTGGCCTTCTTCTTGGCCTTCTTCTCCGGCACCACATAAAGGGCCGGAACCAGCAGCCCCGTTAAACGGGCATCCGCTGGGTCTTCGGGAAGGGGAGACGAACAGTCTACCTGTCCGGACGTCCTCTGCCAGGCCTGTTAAAGGTATTGGGAGTTTTAGATCCCACATAGAGTCAAACTATGAAAGAAAATAAGTGTCCCATAGAGGATAACAAAGCCTACCTCACCGGCCGGGCGCTTGGTGCTGAATCCGCGATCTTCAGTCGCGGACGCGGGGGCTTCTCCGCCCTTGAATAGAACCCTCCAGACGGCTTCGTACGTCGTGTCGAAGAGCCCGCTCAGAGTCCGGTGCTGAGCCGGATCGAACTCCCACAAATTGAAGGCCCGCTCTTGGCAGGGGAGAATCCGGCGGACGAGCATGACCTGGATCACATTGACAAGCCTAAGCTTCTTGTTCACCAAGGTCTGGAGACAGGACTGGAGTCCTGCCAGCTCCTCCGAACTGCCCCATAAGCCCTTCTCTTTCCAGGAGGTGAGCTGGATGGGGATACCAGATCTGAATTCGGGAGCTGCTGCCCATTTAGGGTCACGTGGCTCGGTGATGTAGAACCACCCCGACTGCCATCCCTTGACGGACTCCACAAAGGCCCCCTCGAGCTTGGTGACATTGGGCATTTTGCCCACCATGGCGCCTCCGCACTCCGCTTGGACGCCCTTCACTACCTTCGGCTTGACATTGAAGGTCTTGAGCCACAAGCCGAAGTGGGGCTGGATGCAGAGGAAGGCCTCGCACACGACGATAAATGCCGAGATGTTGAGGATGAAGTTTGGCGCCAGATCGTGGAAGTCCAGGCCGTAATAGAACATGATCCCCCGGAAGAAGGGATGAAGTGGGAAGCCCAGTCCGCGGAGGAAGTGGGGAAGGAACATGACCCTCTCATGGGGCCTGGGGGTGGGCATGAGCTGCCCCTTGTCGGGCAGCCGGTGCGCGATGTCGCTAGAAAGGTATCCGGCGCCGTGCAGTTTTTAATGTGCCCCTCCGTGACGGAGGAGGCCAACCACTTGCCTCCCGCTCCGGACATGGCTGGAGAAGGTTGAGGCGAGATGTGCGAACTTGGGCGCTGGAGCTCGAGTGCGCGGAGATGGATAAGCAAAGGAGGAAGAAGGCGTAGGTAAAAAAGGTGGATCCTTATCCCCTTATATATGGGCAGACGAAGACTATGCGTCCTCACCGGCCTGGTAAAACTTGCTTATCTCCGAAGCGCCACCATCAATGGCGCGGTTGGGTTAACCACGTCTGTATTGATGGGAATCCCGGAATAAGGAGAACACGATCTCTGCTTCGACAAGACGTGCCAAGGAAACCGCTTCGCTAAACGCGCTGAGGTGGTATAATAAAAAACAATTCCAGTAAAAGCTTGGTAGTGGCTTGACGTCATGCCACAAAATACGTCAGCAGATTGAACTTGTATACATATTATTCTCTCTACGATGGAATGTGGAATTTATTTTGCAGAGCCGGACACTATCCTGGTGTTCACAATCTTCTATGAGTTATTCGGAGGAGGAACCCGCCTTGCAATGCCGAACAATATGCGCGCCGGACTCATCGTCATTGAAGCCTGGTTCAGGGGCTACTGAGGGAGTCCTGGACTAGGGGGTGTCCGTATAGCCGGACTATCATCATCGGCCGGACTCCAAGACTATGAAGATACAAGATTGAAGACTTCGTCCCGTGTCCGGATGGGACTTTCCTTGGCGTGGAAGGCAAGCTTGGCAATACGGATATGTAGATCTCCTACCATTGTAACCGACTCTGTGTAACCCTAGCCCTCTCCGGTGTCTATATAAACCGGAGGGTTTTAGTCCATAGGACGAACAACCATTACAACAATCATACCATAGGCTAGCTTCTAGGGTTTAGCCTCCTTGATCTCGTGGTAGATCCACTCTTGTACTACCCATATCATCAATATCAATCAAGCAGGAGTAGGGTTTTACCTCCATCGAGAGGGCCCGAACCTGGGTAAAAACATCGTGTCCCTTGTCTCATGTTACCATCCGCCTAGACGCACAGTTTGGGACCCCCTACCCGAGATCCGCCGGTTTTGACACCGACAGTCCACATACAAGGGGCAATATAAAGTGATGTTCTTTTGCATTAAGATTTTGTGCATCAACCCTAAACGCACATGACAACCTCTGCTTCCCTCTGTGAAGGTCCTATCGTTTACTTTATGTTTTTTACTTTATGCTTGAGTCAATGTGATCCTCACCTTTCCCTTTTTCATTTTATCCTTTGGCAAGCTCCTCGTGTTTGAAAGATCATGATATATATATATCCAAGTGGATGTAAGTTAGCATGGGCTATTATTGTTGACATCACCTAATGGTGAATACGTTGGGAGGCAACACAATAAGCCCCTATCTTTCTCACTGTCCGGCTGAAACTCCATAACCACAAGTACCGCGTGAGTGTTAGCAATTGTAGAGGGCTACAAGATAGTTGAGTATGTGAGATTGTTGAAAAGCTCTATTGTTGACTCTTTCTGATGTTACGATAAATTGCAATTGCTTCAATGACTGAGATTATAGTTTGTTAGTTACCAATGAAGTTTTTGAACCATAGTTGACATTGTGAATTGATTGTCACTTGCGCATAGGAAATCATATGACAAAATCTATATATGTTGCTGTTATTAGAATGATCATGATGCCCTCATGTCCATATTTTTATTTTTATCGACACCTCTATCTCTAAACATGTGGACATATTTTTCGATTTCGGCTTCCGCTTGAGGACAAGCGAGGTCTAAGCTTGGGGGAGTTGATACGTCCATTTTGCATCATGCTTTTATATCAATATTTATAGCATTATGGGCTGTTATTACACATTATATCTCAATACTTATGGCTATTCTCTCTTATATTACAAGGTTTACCATGAAGAGGGGGAATGCCGACAGCTGGAATTCTGGCTGGAAAAGGAGCAAACATTGTAAACCTATTCTGCACAGCTCCAAAAGTCCTGAAACTCCACGAAACAACTTTTTGGAATTAATAAGAATTTTTGAGTGAAAGAAATATGCGAGGGGGCCCACACCCTGTCCAGGAGACAGGGCCCCCCTATAGGGCGCGCCCCCTATCTCCTAGGCCCCCTGGTGGGCCTCCGGCGTCCATCGTCTGCTATATCATCACTTTTACCCTGGAAAAAATCGTGGGCAAGCTTACGGGACGAAACTCCGCCGCCATGAGGTGGAACCTTGGTAGAATCAATCTAGGGCTTTGGCGGAGCTGTTCTGCCGGGGACACTTCCCTCCGGGAGGGGGCAATCATCACCAACGTCATCACTAACGATCCTCTCATCGGGAGGGGGTCAATCTCCATTAACATCTTCACCAACACCATCTCCTCTCAAAACCGTAGTTCATCTCTTGTATCCAATCTTGTATCAAAACCACAAATTGGTACCCGTGGGTTGCTAGTAGTGTTGATTACTCCTTGTAGTTGATGCTAATTGGTTTACTTGGTGGAAGATCATATGTTCAGATCCTTTATGCATATTATTACTCCTCTAATTATGAACATGAATATGCTTTGTGAGTAGTTACGTTTGTTCCTGAAGGCATGGGGAAGTAATAAGTAGATGATGGGTTGCTAGAGTAACAGAAGCTTAAACCCTAGTTTATGCGTTGCTTCATTAGGGGCTGATATGGATCCATATGTTTAATGATGTGGTTAGGTTTACCTTAATACTTCTTTTGTAGTTGCGGATGCTTGCACATAGGGGTTAATCATAAGTGGGATGCTTGTCCAAGTTAGGGCAGTACCCAAGTACCGGTCCACCCACATATCAAATTATCAAAGTACCGAACGTGAATCATATGAACGTGATGAAAACTAGCTTGACGATAATTCCCATGTGTCCTCGGGAGCTCCTTTATCATTATTAGAGATTGTCCAGGCTTATCCTTTGCTACATAAAGGATTGGGCCACCTTGCTGCACTTTATTTACTTTATTTACTTGTTACTCGTTACCATTTATCTTATCACAAAACTATCTATCACCTACAATTTCAGTGCTTGCAGAGAAAACCTTACTGAAAACCGCTTATCATTTCCTTCTGCTCCTCGTTGGGTTCGACACTCTTACTTATTGAAAGAACTATGATTGATCCCCTATACTTGTGGGTCATCACCTACCAGCGCATAATGCGGCCGACCAACCACCACAAGGCTGGGACAAAGCGGCAGCTCGAGCCGAACACCAGCCAGCACTACCTCGCCGTAAAAATAGAAATACAACAGCTCGGGGATACACACACGACCTGCGGCATGACCTGGAAAATAGAGCAGGCCAGACCAGATCGATCTATGGATCACGGGGGTGTGCCCGGATCCACGATGATGGCCATCCGCCTGGGCGTGACAAACATAACCATGCCCGGACCAAAGACCGTAGACGAAGTCCATCAGAGCTATGTCATGACTTGGCCCGGAATAGAGGCACCGCACACCCCTTTCCTTCATGGATGAAGTAATGGAACATGAATTCCTGGAAGGGTTTAAACCCGTGAACATCGAATCATATGATAGGACAACAGACCCCGCAGTGTGGATTGAGGATTTCCTTCTGCATATTCATATGGCCCGCGGTGATGATCTTCATGCCATCAAATACATCCCGCTAAAACTCAAGGGACTAGCTCGGCACTGGTTGAACAGTTTGCCCGAAAAATCCATTGGCAACTGGGAATACTTGGAAGATGCCTTCCTCGACAACTTCCAAGGTACATATGTCCGACCTCCGGATGCCGATCATGGACTGTCCGGATGCCGACAACTTAAGTCACATAGTTCAATAGCTCGGGGAGTCAGCCAGGAAATTCTGGACTAGGTTCTTAACTAAAAAGAACCAGATCATGGACTGTCCGGGCGCCGAAGCCCTAGCAGCTTTTAAGCATAGCATCCGTGATGAGTGGCTCACCTGACACCTCGGCCAAGAAAAACCAAAGTCGATGGCAGCTGTCGGTGTCAAAATCGGCGGATCTCGGGTAGGGGGTCCCGAACTGTGCGTCTAGGCGGATGGTAACAGGAGACAAGGGACACGATGTTTTTACCCAGGTTCGGGCCCTCTCGATGGAGGTAAAACCCTACTCCTGCTTGATTGATATTGATGATATGGGTAGTACAAGAGTGGATCTACCACGAGATCAAGGAGGCTAAACCCTAGAAGCTAGCCTATGGTATGATTGTTGTAATGGCTGTCTGTCCTATGGACTAAAACCCTCCGGTTTATATAGACATCGGGGAGGGCTAGGGTTACACAGAGTCGGTTACAATGGTAGGAGATCTACATATCCGTATTGCCAAGCTTGCCTTCCATGCCAAGGAAAGTCCCATCCGGACACGGGACGAAGTCTTCAATCTTGTATCTTCATAATCTTGGAGTCCGGCCGATGATGTTAGTCCGGCTATCCGGACACCCCCTAGTCCAGGACTCTCCCAGTAGCCCCTGAACCAGGCTTTAATGACGATGAGTCTGGCGCGCATATTGTTCGGCATTGCAAGGCGGGTTCCTCCTCCGAATAACACATAGAAGATTGTGAACACTAGGACAGTGTCCGGCTCTGCAAAATAAATTCCACATTCCATCGTAGAGAGAATAATATGTACACAAGTTCAATCTGCTGACGTATTTTGTGGCATGACGTCACGCCACTACCAAGCCTTCACTGGAATCGTTTTTTATTATACCACCTCAGCGCGTTTAGCGAAGCGGTTTCCTTGGCACGTCTTGTCGAAGCAGAGATCGTGTTCCCTTATTCCAGGATTCCCATCAATACGGACGTGGGTAACCCAACCGTGCCCGTTGCCACACCCCCTCCATCGGAGGAGAGTCCCGAACGCTCACGGGGACGGCTCTTGGTATTCTCCTTCTTTATAATGGGACCAAGGCCCGTTTCTTTTCTTCAACCCTCAATCGAATCTACTCCTTGCCCCGAGTTCCAACACCCAGAGCCCCAGATTCGAGCGCTTCGGACCTTCAACAATGTCTGGCTCTGACCTACAGGGCCGGTGGATGCCTTCCTCCGTCACGGAAGAGGACGTGCTAAAGCTGCGAGAGGCCAAGTACCTGACTTACGAGATTTCGCATAGGTTGCCCGCCAAAGGGCAAGTCATTCCCACCCCCGAGCCCGGCGAGTATGTTGTGTTTGTATCCCACCTCCGTCGAGGTTTAGGCTTCCCGATGGATCCTTTTGTGAGAGGGCTCATGTTTTACTATGGGTTGGAATTCCATGACTTGGCTCCGGAGTCCATCCTCCATATTTCTTCATTCATCGTCGTCTGCGAAGCCTTCCTCCGCATTACCCCCCACTTCGGCTTGTGGTTGAAGACCTTCGATATGGAGCCAAAGATGATCGAGGGGCGTCAAGCAGAGTGCGGTGGGGAGGCCGTAAGCAAGAGGGCCGATGCCCCGTGGCCCAAGGGCTCCTTCCAAGAGGAGCTCGGCTTGTGGCAACAGGAGTGGTTTTATATTACCGCTCCCAGGGGCAGCAGGCAGAAGCCACCGCCCATCTTCCGCTCAGGACCTCCATGACAACTAATGTCATGGGTCAACCAAGGGCTCAACTGGGGGCCGTCAAAGGACGTGCCCCTATTGCAGGGCCGGATTCGAGACCTCCAAGCGAGGGAGATCGATCTGGTCGTGGTGATGCAGGTTATGCTGATTAGGCGTCTCCTGCCCTGCAAACGCCGTCCTCTCCGGATGTGGGAATTTAATCCGGAGGGACCACGGAATCTCCAACACTTCATGGGTACGACACCCGTGGAGATGTACAAATTGTTCTTCGGATCACGGGAGGTGTGTCCGAAATTGACCGAGGACGCCGACCTAAGCTGCAATTGCCCGGATACACAAGTAAGTAGCTTTGTGTTCGGACATACCATTTGTTTGCCTTTCTACAATTCGCCTTTTAACCCGTTGTCCTTTAACAGGAGTGGATAGCGCAAGCAAAGTTGATACGGTGTCCATCCCCCCTCCCAGAGACCGCACCAGATCCCGTGCTAGTCAGGATGCTGGAAGTTGCGCCTTTAGAGGAAGGCGAGGGGAAAACCAAGGAGCTACCGCCTCGCCCAAGGAGGCTTTTGAGAAAGGAGGGATCGAGAATCCCTCCCTCCAAGGGGAGAAGAGGACCGCCTTTGAAAACCCGGAGGCCAAAGCCCCTAAGCGGGGGAAGAAATCTTCACTAGAGGGTCCTGCGTCCGGGGAGGCCCCGGCCGCACAGTCTCCCCTAAAGAATCAGCCCTCCAGCGAGCCATAAGTAGAAAAAAGGGAGTTTTGTAATAAGGGACATCCCTATTTGTGCTTCTGAGGATAACTTAAGTTTTTACCTTGTAGTTCGGATATCCGTCCTTCGCAGATGAGCTCGTCTTCGGGGGACCTTCGTCCGGAGATGGTGGAGAGCGAGACGCCTCCGTCCGCTGCGCCGTCGGATAGGGCGGATGAGCCTGAAGTGTCATCACGGAGGGTATCCCCGAGTCCGGCAGGGCCGAATAGTCCGGCACCAACTGGTGTTCGGCCGGGGGAGCTAAAGGATCTACTTGAGAGGGCGTCTATCTCAGAAGATCACCATGCATTGATGAGTATGGTGATTGGAAGGATTTCGTCCGCCGAAGGCGGGTTGCGTAATGCCGTCAGGAGTTTGCTGGCGGGGTTTGAGGTACGCAAAAATGACACACCTTTTGACAGTTTTACACATAAAGTGCGCCCTGTATAGATAGTAGCCCCTGAGACTCGGTAGGTTGTCGATAGCGACAACGTGCCGAGGATCAAAATCGCAGGTTTTAATTTTCGCCTTTCCTATGCAGGTGGCGGATAGTCCGGGGGCCAGCTGGACTGATGGAGTTGCTGAACTAAAGCTACAACTCGACGTTGCGGATGCGGACATCGCGCTAGTCAACAGGTGACTTGACGAGTCGCAAGGTAAGTTTTTATTTGTGGTCACCTAGTAAGGGAGCCGAAGCCCACTCCTTACAGCATGTGTGCGAAATGCAGATGGTGCCGCTGCTATGGAGAGCCTTCGGGCAGAACTTGCTCAAGCCAAGGAGCAAGCCAGAAGGGTGATGCGGCTGCCTCGAGGGCGGCCGAGGAGTTAGAAGCCGAAAGGGCTGCACACTGCCGAAGCAGGGAGGAGATGGCCGAAATGGCCGTGAAGTTAAAAGATGCTACCGACCGTAATGAGGTTCTTGAAAAGGAGCGCCTAGCGGAGCGAGAAGACCTGGGGAAGGCCACCGCCGAAGCCAAGGATGCCCGTTCTGCAATGCGGGCTATAAAGGAGGAGCTGCGCCAGGCCGGAGACATTGTGGCTGGCAAGCCCTTTCTGCTGCGCCGAAGGTTTACGGATCCAAAGTATGCTTAGCTTGGCTAGCTGTGGGGTCCGGAGGATCCTTATATGGACTTAGCGGCGAGTGCGGCGGATGCCGTTGTGCACTTCCGAAGTCAGAAGGATCACAAGACGGAAGAGCTGTTTTGGTCTCAATTCCATAGTCCGGAGCGTTCACTTCCGCTGACCGATCGGTTGGCCGAGTGGGCTGAGCTGAATAGGTTGTCCGGACTTGCCATGACGGATATTGTGACTCATGTCTAGCCGGATAGGCCTAAGCCGAAGAGTTATTTTGGCTTATTGTAGCAATTTCTTGGAGCGGTGCCGCATATCAAGGCGATGAAGCGGTCGGCCTGCATAGAGGGTGCACGGGTGGCCCTTGCCCATGTGAAGACACATTGGATAGAGATGGATGCCACTGCTGTTGCGACCCAGGGTTTGGACGAGAGCCGGTTACCCACCGAGCACTATTTTGGGGAAGTTCTGCGTGGTGCTCGTGTAATAGAGTCGTAGTGCTCGAAAAATGTCACATTCAAATGAACGTTTTGGTTTGTAAAATGATGTTTATAATGTAAGCGCTTTTTGTACTTGTGCGTTCAAGTATTGAAATATCTCCTGTGCGGCCGTTTATGTATACGTGTGTATAACCTGAAAGATGGCAGTCGTTGGCTTCAGCCCCCACGCACAAGGTGCGGGGGTGTTCGCAAAAATAGCGCATTTTCACACTTAATCCAACGTCTCGGTCCTGTGAAGGAGGTGGTAGCGTAGCAAACGAGGCAACCGGACTATAATGCTTTATCACTTTCACTTAGCCATAGGAGTTCGAGGGTGGGGCTACGATATAGCCCCTAGTGGCACCGCGCTTTCCGAATTTGGGGCGCGTATGTGCCTGACCGGGAAACGGCCCTTCGTCAAAGCGGAGGAATTCTAAACATTCCGGTAGTCGATCGAGTGGTTGACCAGTCTCTCGCTGTATCATGATAGTCAGTTTTTGGCTTTCTCTACTAAGGTGCTCGCTCGGCCGAACCGGGGCACAATCGCAGTAGTTCTCCTGGTGCCGCGTTAGCCGATGATACAGAACGTAAGGCAGCAAAACACAGGAGCCGGGCAAACCCAACATTTGACCAAAGACATGATTTGGAGCTGATGCATATAAGGCCTAACTCGAGATGCCGAACACTCCCTAAGGTATTCGGTCTTTATGATAGCGGGCAGAACAATGCCCTAAGCCCCTAGTGTCCAGGTACACGCAAGGTCCTCTGACGCGGCCGATGACAAAACGTCAGTCTCCTCTCTGGTTATAATAAGAAACCAGGGGATTATAGCAACAAGAGACAGTAAAAAAGGTTTACGCAGGGTCTTAATCTGAAAAGAATCCTTGCAACGGGTCCGTACTGCACGTCTGCGCCTGTGTCTCCGTTGTGCCGTATCCTGGACGGGTGTGCATGTTGTTCATCTGTAAAAAGAGAGGAACTTAGTTTGAAAGAAAATCATGCGAAAAGTGCATTAAAAATTGAAATATGAATGAATGAATAAAGCTGAGCCTATATTAGCTCATTATTGCTTATACGCACAACCCCTTGTGAAGTGGTGTGCGGCTAGGGAGCCCCTAGCTTATTTATGCCGGACTCGTCTAGCCGTGTCCGGGGTCTTGAACGACCTTTTAATGAAATGATGCCGCGTGGACCGGGCATTTTAAGTGTAAGAGACGCGTAATGTGGTATTGCGTTAAAGCGGACAAAAGCTTCATGTCCCAATAGTGCTTGATAGCTGCTTTTGAATGGGGCGACATGAAAGATTAGCTTTTCGCGTCAGAAGTTGTCGGGTGACCCGAACACAACTTCTAGCAGTAAGGAGCCCGTGCACTTGGCATAAGGGCCTGGCGTCACTCCTTTGAAGGAAGTTCGGCTATATCGAATTTTAGTAAGGTCTATCCCCAACTTGCGGATTGTGTCCGGATATAGCAGGTTTAAATCGCTGCCGCCGTCCATCAGGACTTGTGTAAATTGTAGTCCGTCGACTATAGGATCCAATATCAGAGCAGTCCATCCTGCGTTTGGAATACTTCTGGAATAATCCAGGTGGTCGAAAGTGATTGGTTTTGACATCCAATCTCGAGGTTCCACTGGGGTGAACCGTGCGACACCTACTTGAGCGGGTGCCGCATTGTTTTTCCGTACTATCACATGAAGTGAGTTTACTATTTTGACTTCTTGTGGGAAAGTCTTTTGTTTTCCGGCGCTCTACTGGTGGGGTTCATCATCATCCTCGCTTGGCGTGTTGAGCCCCTTGTGTTCGGCGTTGAGTCGGCCGGACTGTTTGAAAACCCAACAATCTCGGTGGGTGTGGTTTGCAGGCCTTCCGAAGGTACTGTGGATTTGACATATCCGATCCAAAATATTGTTTAAGTTGGATAGCTCGTCACTGTTGTCCTTAAGAGGCAGTGTTTTGTTGTTCGGCCGCAAGCTTTTGAATCCGGCGTTGACCGCTGTGTTCTTCGGCTTTTTTCTTTATTTCGGCGTTGATCCTTTCTGCGCTGTGATTTTCCGTTTCCATCTCTGATCTCGGATGTACTCGGGTCGCTGGTGCTGCATCTTGCTAGCCAGCTGTCTTCCCCCGCGCAAAAGCGGGTCATGAGGCTTGTTAGCGCGGCCATTTTTCTCGGCTTCTCTTTGCCGAGGTGTCTGGCGAGCCATTCGTCTCGGACATTATGTTTAAAAGCTGAAAGGCTTCGGCGTCCGGACAGTCGACTATTTGGTTCTTTTTTGTAAGGAACCTGTTCCAGAATTTGCACGCTGACTCTCTGGGCTGTTGAGTTATGTTACTTAAATCGTCTGCATCCGGAGGGCAGACATAAGTCCCTTGAAAATTTGCTCTAAACGCGTCCTCGAGCTCTTCCCAACTTCCAATAGTATTTTCTGGGAGGCTTTTGAGCCAATGCCGAGCTGGCCCTTTGAGCTTGAGGGGTAGATATTTTATGGCGTGGAGATCATCTCCTCTAGCCATGTGTATGTGGAGGATGTAATCCTGAATCCAGACTCCAGGGTCTATTGTTCCGTCGTATGCCTCTATGTTTACGGGTTTGAACCCCGCTGGAAATTCTTGATCCAGCACCTCGTCGGTGAAACATAGTGGGTGTGCGGCGCCCCTATATTTGGGTGTGCCGCTGTCTTCGAACACTTGGCGTGTTGTGTTGCTTCCTGAGGCCCTCTTTTTTGGCCCGTAAATGGACCTGACCGGGCCATCTGTTTTCCAAGGATCATGAGTCGGCTTGTGTGCGGTGCCGCTTGTCGCTTTTGGCCTATCATCTGGTCGTCTATCCGGCCAGGCGGCCTCTTTGCTTTTTGACTGTGGGGGCTCTATGGCCTCCTCGTCGAATTCTGGCAGCAGCTTGCGCTTCGGGTAGCTCTTTGTTTGGTGGCCATTGCCATATTTGTCCGCGTTCTTGAGTGCTTTGCTCCACCTCATTCTGAGTGTATCTTCCACTGTTTTGAGCTTCCATTTTTCCTTCTTCAGACTTCTTGCAGTGGCGAGAAGTCTTTTGTGAAGGTTCTTATGCTCCGGTGGTGTGTCCGGCGTGAGATCGTCTGGACTGTTGTTTTCGCCAGCATAGATTGATTATCTGATTCATCCTGTTCGGATGGTTGCTTGGTTGCGTGCTCGACGCCCACTGGTTTCCCCTGCTCTGTTGCTGGGTCCTTAGGAGTGTTGTTGTTGTCGAGGCGGGACTTAGGGCAGCGCCTACGTCGCCGTTTTGGCTGTTTTTCGGCGGAATTATCCTTTGCCGCTTCCCGTTGTTCCTCGTTATCGCTTCCTTTTGGGGTGTCCACCATATATACATCATGAGTTGAAGTTTCCTTCCGGTGCCTCGTGAGCGCTGGTTCTTGGTCGTCTCCGGCATCATCGTCCATACCGTCGATGTCTTCGGAGTCGTAGTCTAGCATGTCGGTTAAATCGTCGACAGTGGCTATAAAGTGGGTGGTGGGTGGGCTTTGAATTTCTTCATCGTCCGCATCCCAACCGTCCCGACTGTAGTCCGGCCGGGGCTCTCCTGATAATGAGAGATGCTTTAGCGAATTTAGGATGTCGCCAAAGGGTGAGTGCTGAAAGATGTCCACGGCGGTGAACTCCATGATCGGCGCCCAATCAGATTCGATTGGCAGGGGCGCAGGAGGTTCGGAGTCCGGCAGGGAGTCCGGCGCCTTGGAGTCACGAGCTTCACAAGGGACAAGGTCAGTATTCGGCTCCATCGCCGTAGCAGTTGCAGCTCCCGAGGCGGTGTCCAGCCACCCGTCCTCGATCTGCGTGATCGACTCCGAACTAGGGGTCGGAGCGGATTCGTGTGCGGCCTCCAAGGTACTGTCCGGCGGCAGAGTTAGATCATGCCCATCGTGACAGTGCGGCACGCTCGGCTATGGCTCGAATCCATCGAAGATCAAGTCTCCATGGATGTCAGCCGTGAAGTTTAGGCTTCCAAATCTGACCTGACGGCCAGGGGCGTAGCTTTCGATCTGCTCCAGATGGCCAAGTGAATTGGCCCGCAGTGCGAAGCCGCCGGATACGAAGATCTGCCCGGGGAGAAAAGTCTCACCCTGGACTGCGTTGTTGTTTGAAGAATCCATCAAGCCTATCGGTGATGACACAGAGGAACTCTCAATGAAAGCACCAATGTCGGTGTCAAAACCGGCGGATCTCGGGTAGGGGGTCCCGAACTGTGCATCTAGGCGGATGGTAACAGGAGACAAGGGACACGATGTTTTTACCCAGGTTCGGGCCCTCTCGTTGGAGGTAAAACCCTACTCCTGCTTGATTGATATTGATGATATGGGTAGTACAAGAGTGGATCTACCACGAGATCAAGGAGGCTAAACCCTAGAAGCTAGCCTATGGTATGATTGTTGTAATGGTTGTCTGTCCTACGGACTAAAACCCTCCGGTTTATATAGACACCAGGGAGGGCTAGGGTTACACAGAGTCGGTTACAATGGTAGGAGATCTACACATCCGAATTGCCAAGCTTGCCTTCCACGCCAAGGAAAGTCCCGTCTGGACACAGGACGAAGTCTTCAATCTTGTATCTTCATAATCTTGGAGTCCGGCCGATGATGTTAGTCCGGCTATCCGGACACCCCCTAGTCCAGGACTCCCTCAGCAGCCCTCACGACGCTTATGACCCGCTTCTGCACGGCGAGGATAGCTGGCTAGCGTGTAGCAATAACAATGCAAGCGAACCTGGCACTTCTGAAGCCAGAAACAGCAACGGCAAGCCCCGACGCAACAGACGCAAGCGTCGAAGCAATGGTGATAACACTGAAGACACGGCGGTCAAAGCCAGATTCAGTGGCTCAAAGTCCGGTCAGCGGAAGAAGCCATATAAAAGATACCATCCGGGCCCATAGAGTTTGGACCGCATACTCGATCGTCCATGTCAAATTCACGTCACTCCTGATAAACCAGCCAATCATACCAACAGAGAGTGTTGGGTTTTTAAACAAGCCAGCAAGTTAAATGCCAAGAACAAGGAGAAGGGGTCGCAAA